>NW_023339663.1:31006491-31018562 GCF_004916995.1 Morone saxatilis
ACAGGTACCATGATAACCAGATAAGTGTTATTCACTTCACCAGTCAGTGTTCATAATGTAATGGCTGATGGGTGTAAGTATCAGTTTGGACTGATCAATCAATCAATATTAAAGGACTCTGATGTGTGCCAAAAAACATCACTGTGCAAAGTAACAGCTCCAGCAGTTTAAAGAGATCAGTCAGAGATTGACTCACCTCATGGAGGCAGAACATGGTTTCAAACACATCCTTCATCAGCAGCTCTTTCAGGTTTTCTTCAGAAAAGAAAAAAAGTATAAAAAATATCTCAAGGATTCAAGGTCATTTTACTGTCATTTACAACACTGGGGTGTATAATGACATTTGGATTATAATTATCTTTATACTACAAATATAAATGTATTAATAAGTCATAAAAAACAAGTTGTATTGATCTGTTTAATTGATAATCAATATTTATGTCTGCCTGTTGTGTGTGTGGAAGATATGTTATGTCATGTTTGCTGTATGTTTGCTGAAGGCCTACAAAGTCACAGATGACAAATTCTATTAAACTAATCACACTCACCTCCTGTGTTTATGAAGGTCTGATGAAGGATGAAATTGACAATTCGGATCCTGGACAAACAATAGAAAGTTTAATGAGTAGTAAATAGTAAAGTAGAGAAATTGTATCTGCAAGATCAGAATGAGCAGGTTAATATATATATATATATTACATGCTATACCCTTATTTTCAGCCCCAACATTAAAAAACCATGTGATATAAATAATTTTTGTTAAATCAGAGAAAACATTTTATCTGAATATATTTGAATTTCACCACAAGGGGACATTCAATATGAAAGGGATTATTATGCACTGGTTATTAATTAATAAATGTTCAAAATAGGCATTAACATTTTGGACACATCTAAATTTAAGTCTGAAAGACACTTCATTCCAAAGCACTAAAAAGCCAAGAGTTGAACACTGAAAACGGTCCCCTCAGTTAGCTGGTGAAATAGCTAACCAACTATCTCTATTGGTGCTGAAAACAACCCCCCCACTTGAAAATATTAACTCACAAACATTAAGGGGAGAGAAATGAGTGGGGGGAAATTGCAGAGAGGCCAGAAGAGTATGATAAAGTGCACGAACAATTAACATTGAAAAAAGATTAAATGGAGAATGACGCTCTGTCTGTGGAGCTTCCCTTTCCTGATGGTATGTCCCTCCAAATTTAAGACATTTATAGAGCTCTGTTGCAGAAGCCAGCACATATTTGCAACCTCAAATTGACAATGTCCAGAAAATGGAGACACAACTGAACTCATTAGATCTGCCAACCCTCACAGAAGATCAAAATAAAGCACTAATATCCCATAGAAAAATGTACTCTGACTGAAAGTTCACAGGCACGGCGGATTCCCTGCGCACTGGTATAAAAGTCTGAAAGAGGCCCTGAGAAATTTGTCACGTCAGACTCATTAGAAACATTAGATGATCCTTAAAAAAATTTTGACATATAAATCAAAACAAAATACAGGCTATGCTAATAAGTTTAGATGCTGAAAAGATTTGATTCTGTTAGATGAACATTTCTATTTAATGGAGAAATCTGGGTTTAATCAAGAAATTATTAAGATACCATAACTGTGCAGCCCTGTATCCTAGCAAGCCAACACAGAACAAAGAAAGACAGAAAAATAGTAGGCCTAAGCTTTTTGGCTGCCAAAAGAATGATTCAGCTAAATTGAAAAATCCAAAACAAAACCCAAATGTTTTTCAATGGAAACATGGTTATTTTTAATTTCTTAACCTTCTTGATATGTAACGGATAGCTGAGAGGCTCAGCGATACTGATATAATATATTTTCAAATGAATTGGGATAAAGTTTTAAAATGTGCTTCAGCATTGTATATTTGTAATTAATACAGACTACTGAAATTTAGGATCAAGTACACACTATGATAATTCAATTCAATTCAATTCAGTTCTATTTGTATAGCGCCAATTCATAACAGAAGTTAGCTCAGGATATGTATTATTACATTACTTGGTCAAGGCAGGATGACCACCCACCTAGAGCCGAAGGGTCTGTCGAGTTTCTGCCTGTTAAAAGCAGTTTTTCCTTTTGCCCCCGTCGCCAAGTGCTTGCTCATGGTGGTACTGTTTTGGGCTCTGTAAACTGTTAAAAGAGTTCGGTCTAAGACCTGCTCTATTTGAAAAGTGTCCTGAAATAACTTCTGTTATGAATTGGCGCTATACAAATAAAATGAATTGAATTGAATTATTATCAGAGACCTAAACCCAAAAATGAGAATAGTACTTTTTGGAAATGGGATAAAGTTATTTTGAGATTTATTTGGGCTGGAAAAAAAAAACAAGGGTAAAATAATAACATTTTACAACCAGCAAAAGGAGAAAAGTGGATTAGGCCTTCCATGTTTTGATGGATTACTATAGGCAGCTCAAAGAGGCCACTAGTTGGGCTTGGTATTAATAAATCAAGATAGAAAGAAGACAGGAAAGCTCAGTCGGAGATGGGAATACCAGTCAACACATTGGTTGGGCGGCTGTGGCTCACAGCAAAGCGGGTCTCCCTAATCGGAAGATTTTTGGTTCGATCCCCGGCTTCCCTCCTGCCACTTGTCGAAGTAGTCCTTGAAGCAAAGATACTGAACCCCAATTTGCTCCCGATGCTGTGGCATCAAGTGTAGTTCGATCCCCGGCTCCTCCTTTCACATGTCAAAGTATGGTGTGTGAATGTGTATGAATGAGTTAGTTTCTGTTCGATGGACTTCACTGCCATCACTGAGTGAATGTGTGTGAAAGCGCTTTAAGTGGTCTGAAGACTAGAAAGGTCCATTTACCATTTGGAGACCCTTCATTAACTCTTTATCTTTTCGATAACCCTTTGATAACCAGCTCCCTAAAGATATGGAATGAAATTAAGAGACCAATTGAAAGACAGGAATGAAATCTTTAAATGGTTTACCTATGACCCGGATTTCATGCCCAGTAAATACTACACAAGTTTTAGATGTTGGTCTAAAAATAGTCTTATTGCATACTGCACTCTCTTAAATCAAGGTATGTTTTTTTGAGGCTCCAGGACCTTAAGGACAACCTTAATTCACAGACTCAGGAAGAATCATTTTAGGTATTTATGAATCATAGATTATGGGGGGGTCACGTGATGCACTGAGGAGGATAGACGCACCTCTGTCGGTCTCCTCACTGGATTTAACTAAAACAATAGTTCTAGTTTACCCGTTGCTAAAATTGTGATTAAACTATCGCTAAACCTACATAGACGTTGGAAATGTCACTGGAAAACTTTTTCACTATGCCCAAAAAAAGAGAGCAACAAGTCTGCGGTTAGCGAAGCGCTAGCTAACCCATACGACGAAACAGAGCCAGAGCTAGCTAACAAAGAAAAGCCAGAATCCTGTACCGAGCCCGGAAAAGAGTCCGCCAACCCCACTAGCGATGGCACAGTGGTTCAGCAGGTGACGTGTAATATTGAGGAGATGCTGGACACTAAACTCGCTAATATCTTGAAACCAGTCACAGAAATGTCAGAAAAGCTAGACAAGCTAGTGGACAGACTGGGGACGGTGGAACAACGAGTGTCCGACTTGGAGGATAATGCAGCAGCTAATACACTACGGCTTGAATCGGTCAGCGCTGAAAAAAGCAATGGAAAAACTCAAGAATTATGAGAACCAGAGTTGACGACAAAACGTCAGAATTATTGGACTGAAAGAAGGCATTGAAGGCAAGAATCTACCCGTGTTTTTTGAGAAGTGGATTCCCGAGGTCTTGAACATGGACATGCAAGGGGAGTGGCTGAAAATAGAACAAGCTCACCGTGTGGGACCTCCAGTGCAATCTTACGCGCAGCAAGAAACAAGGGCAGAGTTACGACGGATGGTCAAGTAGTGTCTTTTTACAAGGACTTTTGAGGAGATTGTAAAGCGGAGGCAAGAATCTGCAGACGCACGCAGAAGGCTTCGGGAAGCGGGGATCAAATACGCTTTTGCGTATCCAGCTGTAATTAAGGTTCTCCCTCCAAATGGAAAACCGATCTCCCTTTCAACAATGAAGGAAATCAACGACTACGTGAAGACACTCCCGACTACCCAGTGACTGTATCAATCCACCTGTAATCAAAAATGCCTCAAAAATGACTGCTTATACAAATGAATAAAGAACGTCTTGCACAATGGACAGTGAGTACTATATAACATTAAGATAGCTTCTGTTCATCTTTAATTTAAACACACTTGTACATGGGTATTTCCCAGTTTACTTGAGCTGCTATTTACTACTATTATTTATACAGTCATTGACATGTTGGCATTATGGTTAGGACATAATCCAGATTGAGAGACCTGACATACTCTTTTTTTTTCTCTCACTTTGCCTCTTTTGCCCCCTCAGCTGTACTGCTATAGCTAGAGTATGACAAGGCTTTTGTTTTTTGTTTTTCTTGGCTCTGTTTTAGCCACGTTAGGTAGGTCTTATCCAAGCTTTAGTTTGTTTTTGCTTGGATTGTTCTTGTGTTTTTTGTTTTTTGTCCAGGCAGGATTTCAGATTAAAAGCATATCCAAGTTATGTTATAAGGTAAACAAGACTATGCAGCATGATATAATGTTACATTATTCTGAATATTAAGTTTTGTACCTGGAATATCAAGGGCTTCAATAATGTTGTCAAAAGGAAAGCTGTTCTAAACTATCTTAAAAAGGAAAATGTCCAGGTTGCTTTCCTCCAAGAAACCCATTTGAATGAGGAGGAGCACAAAAGATATCTCAGGGAATGGGTCGGACAGGTATATTTTACATCTTATTCTACAAATAAAAGGAGTGCAATTATATTAGTTCATAGATTGTTGCCATTTACAGCTAAAAATAGTAACAAAGATACAGACGGAAGGATAGTTCTAGTAAAAGGAGAACTATATGGAGAATCAGTGTTGTTAGGAAATGTTTATGCTCCTAATGTCTATGACGAGGACTTTTTTGCCTTCCTACTCAGTAAAATTGCTGAAATGGACTGTACAAATATGATAATTGGAGGTGATTTTAATTGCTATCTTTCCCCCTCTCTAGATAGAGAACCCCCTCATAAAGATCAAAATCTGGCAGAGCACTACAAAATTTTCTTGAGACATTTAACCTGTTAGTTGGTTGGAGATACATGAATCCTAATAACAGAAATTACACATTTTATTCTCCACCTCACTTGTCATTCTCACGAATTGACTATATATTTATATCTGAACACCTAGCCCATTTAGTAGAACAGTCTGGCATTGGAGCCATTGCCCTTTCAGACCATGCTCCTGTCACTCAGGAAATGCAGCCTCTTAGGCCCGCAGAGCGATCGTTCTCTTGGAAAATTAACGCATCACTGTTTCGTGACGATAATCTTATCAAATTCTTGGAAACGCAGACTGACCTCTATTTAGAAGTAAATGACTTTGATCCGGGATTGGTGTGGAAAGCTTATAAAGCTTACATGCGAGTCATGATTATATCATACTCTAGTAAGAAGAAAAAAGAGCGCACTCAAGAACAATCACAAATTGAAAAGAAAATCAAAAAATTAGAGGAAGATTTTCATAGATCCAAATCGGATGGGGTGCTTAAAAAGTTAAAGGAGGCAAGACTACTGTTGACTAATTTACTAACAAAGAAGGCTGAGTCTGATATTTTGTTTGCTAGACAAAGATTGTTTGAATTTGGAAATAAGCCAAATAAGTTGTTAGCTTGTCTTGCAAGAAACTCTCCCCAAAAAGCTTTTATTTCTGCAATAGCTGATGAGAATCAAATCTGTCAAACAAACAATACAAAGATCAATGAATGCTTTCAGAAATTTTATGAAACGTTGTATACCTCAGAATTGGACAAAGATACACTTACCAGTAGTAATTTTTTAGATGGCTTACAGATGCCTCAGCTAACAGATGAACAAGCTAAACTGTTGGAAGGACCTGTTACAATAACAGAAATTGATAAATCAATCTCCTCACTCCAGTCAGATAAAAGTCCAGGGGCTGATGGATTCTGTGTACAGTTTTATAAAAAGATGAAAAGCAAAATTAACAAACTATTACAACGTGTGTTCAACAAATCTTTTGAAGAGGATGAACTCCCAAAATCTATGTACTTAGCTCATATTATAGTTATCCCCAAAAAAGGTAAAGATACAGAACTATGTGCTTCTTATCGCCTGATTAGCCTGATTGGAGTGGATGTAAAAATACTTTCAAAAATAGTGGCTAATCGACTAGAAAGAGTGGTGACTGATATAGTTAATGCAGACCAAACAGGGTTTATAAAAGGCCGTACTTCATCAAATAACACAAGACATTTAATTAATATTATTCACTATCTTAATTTTCATCAAACTCCAAGTGCTATAGTAACAATGGATGCAGAGAAAGCATTTGATCGTATTGAGTGAAAATACATGCTTGAAGCGTTGAAAAGATTTGGCTTTTGATCAGATTTTGTTCGATAGGTACAGCTTTTATACAAAATGCCCACTGCCTCGGTCTCAACAAATGGTTTAATTTCTGCCCAATTTCAACTTAACAGAGGCACAGCTCAAGGGTCACCACTATCAACTCTATTGTTTTCTTTAGCTATAGAGCCATTAGCAATTGCTATCCGGCAAACTCCAATATCAAAGGAATGGTGATAGGAACAACACAGCACAAAATTCTACTGTACGCGAATGATATCCTCCTGACATTAACAGACCCACCAAACTCAATACCTGCGCTAATCACCTGTGTGAAAAAGTTTGGTCAAATCTCTGAATACAAAGTTAATTTTACAAAATCTGAAATCATGCCTGTCGGTTTTTCGTATGAGTATGAACCTGACTTTGTAAAACCCTTTCGTTGGGCACCAGATGGATTCACATACCTGGGGGTTAAAATAACACCTAAAATTAGTCAACTTTATGCTGAAAATGTTAACCCCATGGTAAAACACATTAAGGACAAGATGTTAAGTTGGAAGAAGCTTCCTGTATCCTTTCTTGGCAGAGTCAATCTTATTAAGATGATAATTCTCCCCAAAATTATTTATCCTCTATCTATGCTCTTCATATCTCTGAAGAGAAACTAAATAAAGCTCTCTCTGACTTTATATGGGCTGGCAGAAAGCCTAAAATTAAATTAGATATTCTACAACTACCAAAAAAACGAGGAGGATGGGGCCTCCCCAACATTTCAAACTATACAACCTCAATGCAAGCCAGAATTATCTCAACATGGGCAACTGTTCAACCAAAGCCACCGTGGTTTGAGATTGAAGCAACTTTCTCCAAACTGTACTCTCCTGTTAACTTACTTGATAAACGCAGGAGCGAACTACCAATTATGGCGAAAGACAATTTTTTAATTACTAATGTGTGTAGTACTTGGAATTCTCTACGGAAATTGTTTGGGACTAAACATAAATTGAGTTGCTTAACAACAATGACTGAATCCTGATTTAACCAGAGGGGGCACTGGATCTAACTTTCAGAACTGGTATGAAACAGGAATTTATCATATTTATGACCTTTGGGATAGGGGGAAATTTAAAACATTCGATTCATTACAGGCTACATACAAACTACAAACAAAAGAATTTTACAAATACCTTCAGGTCAGACACTATGTATATATTAAAATGGATACTCTCAATCTTCCAGATGACTTTAACTTATTAGAAAAGACTCTTTTAGATAGTCTTAAACAAGGTCACTTTGTCTCCAAATTTTATTCCAAGCTGCAATATTTGAATACAGCTATCATTCCTATGGAAACTATGGAGACTCAGTTGAAAACAACAATAGACACTGAAATATTGGAGGAAATTTTACTTTTACCTTCAAAATATCCATATGCTAACAGATCGAAACATATATATCTACAAATGTCTATATATCTCCTAATGTAAATAAATATACCCCCCCCCCCCCCCCGCAGGCCTCTCCAAACTGCCAAAATGTAAGACTATTTTAGGGCAATTCACTGCCTCTCATAGATTATATTGGTAGGAAATTTCCGCAAGATTAACCACAATTGTGAAACATTTCTATATTTTCAAACTTTAGAAAGACATCTTAAAACCCCGCATTCAAACTCAGAAACAAAATGGAGAGGTTTGGTGCTTCTATGAACTGAGAGCTGTGTGTCGGGAGCAATATGCTCCTGTAGGTCTCTCAAGGCAAAGTGGTCTCAGATGAGGGGCAGACTAAGAATGGTTCACAGAAGACCCCTGGAAGTACGTGAAGATGTCAAGAGACCAGGACCTGGAGAAGCGGGCCCCGTCTGGAGCCAGTCTTGAATGGGAGCTCCGAAAGAGAGGCACAATCTTCATCCCGTGAGAGCCCACCTCACGGAGAAACCATGGGGTCGGGTGCAATGCTAAATGGGTGCAGTAAAGGCAGGGGGCCTAGACAGACCAGACCCTGCAGCAAAAGCTGTCTTTGGGACGTGGAATGTCACTTTGCTGGGGGGAAGGAGCCGGAACTGGTGCGGGAGGTCGAGCACTATCAATTAGATCTGGTGGGGCTTACTTCTACGCACAGTCGAGACTCTGGATCCTTACTCCTGGATAGGTGTTGGACTTTATCTTCTCTGGAGTTGCTCAGGTGTGGGAGCGCCGGGCTGGCGTGGGGATACTAAAAAGCATTGGAGTTCACCAATTTTCGGCCTCTTAGAGACCCTGAACAAAGTCCTGTATAGGGCCTCAGTAGCCTCCATCGTTCTCCTGGGGACTTCAACGCACATGTGGGTAATGATGGAGACACTTGGAGGGGCGTGATTGGGAGGAACCGGAGCGGTGTTTGTTACTGGACTACTCTAAAGAAACCTAGTTTTTCGTATAGGGATGCTCATAAGCGTACGTGGTTACAGAGCACCCTAGGCCAAGTCTATGATCGATTTGTGATCGTATCATCAGACCTGAGCGCATGTATTGGACACTCGGGTAAAGAGAGGGGTGGAGCTGTCAATTGTCCGCTCTGGTGGTGAGTTGGGTTAGTGGCGGGGAAGCCACTGACAGAGCCTGGTAAACCCAAACGTGTAGTAGAGGTGAACTAGGAACGTCTGGAGGAGGCCCTGTCAGAGAGCCTTAACTCCCACCTCCGGCGGAGCTTCTCAGGCATTCCTGTGTAGCTGGGGAAATGGAACCAGAGTGGTTGGTGTTCAAAGCTTCTATTGCTGAAGCTGAGCTGTGAGGAGTTCGGAGAAGTCATGGAAGAACTTTCAGCGCGGCACACAGGCGCTTCTGAAAACTGTCCGAGTAATTGGGCGGTGGAAGGCATGGACACACCGAACCGACTCGAGTCACTGACCTCGCCCGACTGTCCAACGACGTCCGACGGCGATAATCGGGTTAGTGTGTCCGGGCCTTAAGGAGTGGGAACTGGGGTGGTGGTTCCCTATTTAAAAGGGGGAGCAGAGTCCCTGTTATTCCAAAGCGAGAGTTGTGTCCGGATTCTTGGTCGTAAGTCAGACTCGTTTCCAGTGGGTTGTTGGCCCCGCCAGGGCTGTGCTTTGCACCATCCTTTTGGGACTTTCATGGACGTATAAGGCTAGTTGTGGGGGAGTTGGCGGTTTATAGGCTGAGGATGCTCGTGCTTTTTCGGATAATGTCTAGTTCGTACGACTGCTGCACTCGCTCCGAGCAGCTCTCAGTCTTGGAGGCAGACCATGAACACACAAATAAAATGACAAAATTGCCAAAACGTCAACTCGATATTCTGATAAGCAATTTTTAATCATCCAACCCTAAACAGAGATGCACTTCTTCTTCTATGAGACAATTCTCTTCACTGAAAGTTCCACTACGAGCAACAGCCAAAAAAACCCAGATTTTTTACTTGACCCCAGAAGAGAAACTGTCACTTCTCCTTGGTGAAGGGACACAGCTTCTCTAGCAGCTAAATATATATCTGCCTGCCACAGCCTGAGGGTCTCACAACCACCTAAGAGCTCAGATGCTTGACTACCATTGCTAAAATCACTGATATTATTGTTGTTTTTATAGTTATATTAACGTATTATTATTGCTACGTTACTGTTGTTCTTCGTGCCCGCTGCCCCCATCGTTGCCGCTGTCATCGTCTTTTTCATGTTCGTCCGGTCACTACTATAATGTAGCTACTGTGTTGCATCTGTCTGTCCTGTGTGTCTCCTCTCTGTTTCTCTCCTCTTCTCACCCACCAAGGCAGATGACCCCACCTAGGCGAAAAGCCTCTGTCCTAGGTTCTCTGCTTTAAAGGCGTTTTCCTTGCCCCGTCGCCAGGTACGCTGCATCCGGTCTACTGTTGGTCTCTGTACATGTTAAAAAGTTCGTCTGACCTGCTCTATTTGAAAGTGAGATAACTTCTGTTATGAATTCGGTGCTATACAAATAAAATAAAATGATTGAATCGATCTCAGGAACCAAATCTCCCTAAACTAAGAAACACCATCTGCATCATAGCTATATCTACGATTATCGGGCTCAAATCAGTGCGTTGGGAACTTAGTCTGGCAATGATGAACAAACAACAACACTGCAGAGCATTTATGCAACTAGAAGAATATTACAAATTATGGGAATTCTGTACCCATTTCTAACTGAAATGAAGATGAATATGATTACTTGGTCAGCCCCGTTCCCACACAAATTAAATTGTGGTCTTTACTAATACCTGGTTTAGAGTGCTGCAGCCCCCTTAAACAGACTGGCAGACATTCTTCACATTCAATTATGTCTAATTATCTAAAGTTTTCCTCATTCAGCACATAGATTTTAAAGTGACAACAATTCTGAGTGGCCAGGAAAAATTTATCTCAGATCTTGCACATACCTAGGCTCTGCTTTGGAAGGCGTTACTGAGCTTAGCTTAGGGGGAAACAGCTAGCCTGTGTGTATCCAGAGTTAAACTAAACTTCTAACCGCATGGTATAAGTGCTCAAAAGATTAATATTGTCTTTAGATGTGCGGTAGGCTTCTTCTATTTATAGCTGCTGAACTATTCCTTTGAGAAAAAGCATAACTGTGTTGGAGGAAGTTCAATATTCATATACTACATAAAGCTGTAGTGTTCTTTGTTCTGAACTTCCGTTGGAAGAACATATGTATCTTTTAAAACAACTTTTCAAATGTGAAACCTTCAGATATACCATGATGATGATTCTGATTCATATTGTTCTTCTCCTGAAAACAGAACAGCTGTCAGATAGTTTCCAGCGACATAATATCTGTGTGTTACCTGGTACCTGTGACATCGCCCCTCTCATCTCCACACCAGTTCGCAGAGTCGGAGACCTTAAGCAGGTACTTAGTCCAACATCTCACCATGGAGCACGGAGGCCAAAAAACACTTGTCATCATGGATATCCTCACATAAGCACACATTAAAGGAACTTTGGTTTTGTTGATATAAAATTCCCACTACATTCATCAATGTCAGGTGGAAGAACACATAGAGGAACAGACTCACATGATCGTATATTTTTCTTTTTGTAGCTGCGGTGAAGGCTTCTGTCTCTGGCTTCTGGCTCCGGTCATCATTCACCTTGTGGGCTACCAGTACAATCAAATGTCCTCCTGGTGGGCTGTTCAAGACAAAATACCCCCCATGCAAAACAATTCATGTTAACGCTTGCTATTTGCATTGAAATGAAAGAGGTTTTGGTCAAATCAGGGTTCAAAGGCCTCTACACTCTTACCACAGCCTGGCTGCTTTCCCTCTGGGTGTTTGGTTGTTGCCGGTTGTTGGTTCTTTTGAGCTGTGTGAAAGCTATAATAATCCTCCTGTCGTGTTCTTTGTTTTCCTCCCTGCCTACCTATTTGTCATTATTCATAAAATTATTCAAGCATTTGTGGACTGACCTGCGTCAGCTCACCGATCTGATGTGCTGATGATGCCAGAATGACACAACAAACGTCCAATCAGTCCCAGGCACAACATAAGGTTCCACTTGAGCCTCTCTTGCCCGCTTCAGGCAAGTGGTAAAAAATATTAAACACATTGTTTTTCCAGACTAATAGGAGTACTAGGATTGAGCCCCTTGCTTCTCAAACTCTGTTGAGTTGCACATTA
>NW_023339663.1:31018587-31018871 GCF_004916995.1 Morone saxatilis
TGAATTGAATTGAATTGTTGGTGTGATACTGAATCTGATTGTCAAGTGGTTCCAAAATGTGATTGTTCTTTTTTTACTTTAAATAATAGGGAAAACTAGCCCAGCTCTTCTTTGCAGCCGTAGTTTGGACAGATGCACTTTTTCAATTGGGTTGTCGCAGTGCTCTTGATTGATAAATGGTCCCCAAACTTCACTGCCAAAAAAGGATGTGTTCAATAACACTTTGACAATTTTAAGCCAAATCTTTATTAGGGTATTTCATTTGAATAGGAATTTTCTTATAC
>NW_023339663.1:31018951-31019348 GCF_004916995.1 Morone saxatilis
TAGTGAGGCCTAGGTATGTATACTGTTGTAATGTTGTATGACTTTGTGTTGTATCTCCCAAAATAAACAGATGTTTTGATCTTGCTTTTCTTTTCAATATCATAGTTTTAGTTTCATCTTGATTTACTCTGATTGGCCAATTTTCACAGTAATCATGGAGTATGTTCAAACAGTCTTGCATTCCTTGTTCTGTTTGTGATGTCAGTAATAAGTCATCTGCATAAAAAAGACACTTAACTTCCTTTTCTTCTAAGTCCAAGTCCTGGGGCTTGAGTAGTTTTGGTAACTGGTCAATGTTGAAAAGTGATATTGCAACCCTGTTTGAAAAAGGTCATTTGATCCGGTATGGATGAAGATATGTTCATATGGGGTGGCTGTGGCACAGAGGTAGAGCGGG
>NW_023339663.1:31019399-31019580 GCF_004916995.1 Morone saxatilis
TGAGCAAGATACTGAACCCCAGATATTGCTCGCGATTTACCATGTTCTACACCTACAAACACTGGATAGGTGTTCCATGGAATTCTTTGTGGTGGGGCTCCAGAGGTTCATGGATTTTTTTGCTGGGAACAGACGTGTCAGGTTGATGGATGATGGTTTGAGGCTTTGAAGCAGGCTGGCA
>NW_023339663.1:31019650-31020820 GCF_004916995.1 Morone saxatilis
TGAACACTGGAGACAGCTGATCAGCACAGTGCTTCAGGGTTGATGGAGAACACAGTATAACATCAAGTTGTGTTTCCTGAGAAGTTGATTTTGTTTCAACTTTATTAATTACACTACTTTTTTACATGGGGAAAGGAATAATATTACTGTAATATTATTACTAATGCATTACTGCCCAACACTGTGGAGGGCACAGAGTGGGAATGACAGATCAGGGTAGCATCAAAATGATTAGAGTTTCTAAGGTAAAATAGTTAATGTAGTTAATGTTAAAGTTAAAGCTGAGAATTATTAAAACACACCATTGGTCAGCGCAGTATAGGTGTTACTACTGCAGTTTCACCTGGTCTGGTATGACCAGTCAGCTGGTTATGGTGGATAATGTGAGCTGTTAACAACCATTGTGTAAGTATTGCTGCATTACGCACATTACTGACTCAGTTGGCTAACTTTATGTCTCTCCTAACCTTGTGCTACTGTTACAATAGCCAAGAATTTGCTAAGCACTAGTTATTGCATTTAGCATTATCCATTAATTGCCATTTGTAGCCGCATTGGCTGCTATTCAGTTAAGTTACAATTTGGCTGTAAAGATTCAGCATTCAGTTTTGTCTCTGTGAATTACAAATATCAGTACTCTCTATTTAAATATGATGAGTCAAAACTATGTAACACTAATAATTAATAATTACTGGTCACAATCATATCTTATCTGGAGTTCAAATATGAATCTGGAGTTACAAGAAACCTTACAAAAAACAGTTAGCCCTGTAGCAGCTAATAATGTAATAAATACCAAGCCCTCTGTTTCTCAGAAAATTGAAGATTGAAGAGGTACTGAAAGAAGAAAAATCGAATTCTTTCTTTTACAAATGAAACATTCAATTAATAGATAATAAAATGTACTCTTGCTCAAAAGAATGTAATGGGGTTTCAAGGATTTTACAACCTTATTTGGTCAGATATATTGTTACACCTTGTTTCAGTATTTTTCACTGTAAAATTCTCACTAGCTACTGTTAAAAGTTTAAATCTGGTGATACATTTGTACCTAAATGGACTGTACTTATATAGCGCCTTTTTCATCTTTTGACCACTCAATGCACTGTACACTACATGCCACACTCAACCCATTCACACAAATTCATGCTCAAGGATACTTCGACATGT
>NW_023339663.1:31020864-31027831 GCF_004916995.1 Morone saxatilis
CGATTAGGGGACGGTGGCGCCACAGATGCCACTGTGTGGACTTAGGGGGACTTATTATAAAACTATTGAATTACAGAAGTGTCCAGTTCCTTGAGTGGTATGTGTGAATAACATATCTTCAAATAACATTCAACAAATGTACTTTGTCTTCAACATTCAGCAGCATGCAGGTCCAGACCTGTTGCTTAGCTTTTCATCTGTTTCCGTTTTCTCACATTCTCAGTCTGCTTTGTTCTGTTCAACACTATGTGCACCCTTTAATGCCCTCATACCATCAACATTGTAGATAAACTGATAGATAAGCTTAGTTTCTGGCTCTACTGGATCCATATATACTGCAGTGAACCTTGAGCATGGGTGTGACCTCAAATGCTCCCAGTGATAAACAGGTTTCACATCTTACACACTAAGCCCTCACATGTACACTAATGCACTAATCACTCTTCACACACTTCCCAATTTTAACTGCACAGAGCACGCTGTTCATGCAGTTTATCTCTTCATCTTCACCTTCAGTAGTCAGACACCCATGTATCTGTTTTAAAGCGGAACCAATTAGCTAATTGACCAATTAGTCGTTTTCAAATTTCACCATGGGCTTCACAGGAAATTGTGTTGTCACTTTTCGGCATCAAATATCAGCCGTGTTTTAATGTTGTAGCTGGTTGAGGCAGAGATTACAGGGTTTGGCAGTTAAAAGATCTGATAACTGGTCATCATGTGTTTTGTCTATAAAATTGCAGGCATGCAGAGCAGTACTGAAATACTCCATTACAGGTAAAAGTCCTGCAATCAAATTCTTACTAAAGTAAAAGTACAAAAGTTGAGCATAGAAATATACTTAAAGTACATGTGCAAAATTTCTGAATAGTATATGTTATAATTTTGGATTATGATCTTTGTTCATTCTTCATCACTTTAATGTTGAAGCAGGTAAAAGTGGAGCTAATTTTAATTACTTTATCCTTTCCTTATCTTAATATATAATAATAGGTAGGCTACATCATCATTTGTAAATTGATTTAGCTTATATTTTCTATTAATAATTTGAATCTGCAAAGTAGGCCCAACTATGGTCTATCAAACAATTAAGTAGCAGAAAATGGAAACTAAAGCACAAGTAGGCTACCTCAAAATTGTACTTAAGCAAGTTACTAACTAAATGTAATACAGTACAAAGTACATAAACATAGAGTATGTAAAGTAGCCCAGACCTGGTGTATGATGATGTATGATGTACTTCGTTACATTATAACGAATAAGACCTACCTAAGTTAGCATTACTGAGTAGTTATGTTATTACTCTAACTTAGTTAGCAGTTAGCTAACTAAGTTAGAGTAATAGAGAGAGTTAGTTAGTTAGTTAGTTAGTTAGTTAGAGAGTTAGTAACTTAGTTAGCAGTTAGCTAACTAAGTTACTTAGTTAAGTTTCACAACAACAACAACTAACTCGCTTTGCGTGTGTGTATGTGTGTGTGTGTGTTTACCTGGAGAGTCTTGAAGAACATGTTTGGAAGTTGTTCGTGTTAATTATGCAGTTCAATCAGAGAAAACTACTACATCCAACAAGGAAATGTGTTCCCTATTGCAGCTCTGTCTGGTCTCATAAACGTTATTCATTAAAATCGACTAATCATAAATGATCATTTAACATTAACATTAACACTAACTGCTCATTGTTTCTCTTCCGCATTTTTCCCGAGTGCCGTACCCTGTTAATGTGCGCATGGTGTCAGGTAAGGTGTGCCGTTGCACCTGGAACCGCTGACGTCACCTTTTACCAAAACAGGACCAAATAGTGTTGCGTTCAATATCAATGGGAAATATGAACTTTAAAAAAAAACGTTTTATTTTAACATAAATAGCCAACTATTGGATGTCTTTCAAGTCGGTTTGCTGAGAGGAAATGCTTTGGAAAATACTTAACTAACTCATTATATATGACAAAGCCACCATCCCTCCCACACAAAAAGGGAAAAGGATGCGTAACAAGTACTAAGAATTCATATCAGTGGTGGAAAGCAGAACCATTTGCCTCTAGTGGAAAGTAACTAAATGCATTTACTGTACCCTAATGAGGTATAAATTTCAATTTTCATTTGGATTCCTTAATATACACTAGTGCTGAACAGAAAGTGAAGGGTGGTATTAATGTACTTCTGAATGTCACATTTTAAAGAAAATAAATCTTTACGTACAATGCAGGTAATTAATCATGAATTAACACATCTTTATAGGCTATCAGCTTTACTAATGCTTCATCAGTATACAGTTTGAACATTGTACAGTGTGTCTGCATTTTCTGAATTATGTTTGTATGGCACTGACTAGCTCACAATATGTGTCACCTTACCATCACTTAGAAAATGTCTGTTCCATTCACTCAGTGATCGGTCTGTTAACGTCAGTCCGTGTTTTTCTCAGCAATGTCACATCTTGGAAGATGCACCTGCACACACCTTGCACATTATTTGCACTATTAGAAAGCAGCAGGTCTGGTTTTAAAGATACAATCCACTTTACATCTTGTTATGTGTCTGTGATCATGACAAAAAACACAAAAAGTTTTATCCCATCTGACCCGAATGCAGCACAAGGTCAAAGGCCTCTCCATCATTTTCCTATGTCCAACAACTTTGCAGTCAGTTATCAGTAATTATCCTCTGAAGCTGCAATGCAAAACTCCTGTTGCTAAGTCCACCAGCCATTTAGTTCAAATGCAATAACTGAACAGTGTGAGCATTCAGGGGCTGCTCAGAGATATGCAAACAGTGACTGTTAAACACTCCCTGAAAGGAGCCACTTAAATAAAACAGATGTCAAGGAAATTATTATCAAAAACATTGGTTGTATAGCAAAATAATCGTTTGCGCGTCATTCTGACATCACCTGCTTTACAGCTAAACCTTGCACTACAGAGCTGTTTTTCTTTGAGTGTGCATGTTAATGTTGTGCACACATCTCACAATCTCATCACATAATGTGAGCGGCTGTGGCTCAGAGGCAGAGCGGGTCATCCCCCAATGACGTTGGTTCGATCCCCAGCTCCTCCTGCCACGTGTTGAAGTATCCTTGAGCAAGATACTGAACCCCAAATTGCTCCCGAATTGGTGTGTAAAATTTGTGTATGTATGGGTTAGTTTCTGTTCGATGGATTTTTGCCATCACTGAGTAAATGTGTGTGGAAAGGTGAATGTGGCACCGTAGTGTAAAAGCGCTTTGAGTGTTCGGAAGAACTAGAAGGCGTATACAAGTACAGGTCCATTTACCATGTAAATATTTAAAATTTTTATTCATTTTCAATGAGTCTAATTTTTCAGGTTCATGCCAAATTACCAAGCTTCTGACAAATAACACAAATCACTGTTTTTATTGGAGTAAGGGAAGAAGGCTATTCCAAACAGAACATACAACAAAAAATTCTAATCAAGTATGGATAAAGACCAACATCTAATTTTCCTCCCCAATTTTAGCAGCTGTGTGTTAACATTTGCTGTTGATATTTTTGATTCACATGAATATTAAGTTTCAGATTCTTAATAACACCACCAAACATGTCAATGTCTTGTTACTAGTTATTTGGAACTGATGTTTACTAAACCCCACCACTCTCATTACATTTGCTTACCTATCAATTCTTTCATTTTTGGCACATACACAGTGCAATGACAATGATGGCAGATTTACCATCATCTCTCTGAGGACCATTCATGTTACCTCCTGAAATAAAAACTGTTACTGTAGCTAGGTAATTAAGCTAATATTAGCTCCATGAATATATCTAAATATATATCTTTAATAAATTATTAGTTATCATTAATCATTAGTTAAACTAGCAATGTGTTTTTGAGGCATCTCTCTGACTACAGCAATCCATCAACATGTGGAGGAATTCTCCTACATAGTAACTGTTACTCAGCTCTGATTGGACAATCACTCTTTAGCAGGATCAGTGATTTTCCTAGTATTTTTTTCAACTCCAGAGCCTACTTCTGTCCGACATAATGTAGCTTACTGGTAGCCTGAAGTTGCACTTTTCAACTTAACACCTTGGTCACTGCTGGAGTTGGAGATTATGAAGAAACATAACATGGATCTCCCCCCAAATATGGTGGGAAAGGAAGTTTTAATTAAAAAATCGACTTGAATCAGGATCTTTAAATCAAAAGTCAAATTGAATCGTGGATTTGGAGAATCGTGACAACACTGCCCTCTTCAGTAATGTACAGGTGAACCCTAGGACATTGTGAAATCACTTGTGGGTGTGGTTACAGATACTGTATAACATAGCACATGTATGATCACAGTCATCAGTGAAGCTGGGTATGGTCAGAGCTGAAACAGGCTTTAAAATTTCAACCAGAGAGGACAGCAAAACACAGCTTTTCAGCCTTCTGTTAAATTAGTCTTAAAGAGCTTGAGGTTTGGCGACACAGCTACAAACACTTTACTGAGAACAGTAAAGTTAGCAAATTTGAGTGGAAAACATCATGACATGTAGTCTGTATGAGACAGTGATGAGGTGACAGACAGTTGTGTCATAGTCAGTTGTCCCCTTGCCCTGAGCTCTTCCTGTAATTCTTACGATTGGTCTTACTGAAAGAGGTAAAGCCAAGGTTGGCCTCTTCTATCTTCTCTTCCTGGTCACCTTTTTTTTTCTGCACCCTTTTCTTCTTCTCTGGTTGTCCTACAGCTCCCCCCATGTATTTTTCCTCCACTCTTTGCTCAGCCTTTTCTACACTCTGGTCTGTTCTCTTTCCTCCAGCCTTTTGTTTCTCTCTGCCCTCCTCACCCTCCTCCTCCTCCTTCTCCTCCAGATGACTAAGGCGTGTCTCCTTCTCTTTGCTTCTCACAGGTGACAGCTGATCAGCAGGTTGTTCCTTCAGTTGCCCACTGGGTCTGGAGAAGATCATCTTCTGCTGGATGTTACAACAGGGATCACTCTGTCTCTCCTGCTGCTCTTTCCTCTGTTGCAGACTGGAAAGAAAGTGGTGAGCCACCCTGCTGTTGCTCTGATCGCTGGTCTCGGTCAGATCCTCCAGACTATAGTGGGTCCAGCGCTCAGGGTGCACCAGGTAGTCTGGGGTTCCTCTCTTCTTTGCTGGTGTGGGGCATCTTAATGGAGGGTGGCCCGTCTTCCTGCTTGGATGTAGAGGAAGAGACCAAGCAAACACTCCGTCTGTGACGTTATCCTGCTTCAAAGAGGAGGAGGCCAGCTGGGCAGCACTGTCCAGGCAGTCAAAGATGCTGTGGCTACGGTTTGAGAAAGCTGTGCCCCCTCCTCTCAGACTGAATGAACTCTGAGCCTGGTGTCCCACAGGTGGAGCAGAGGTGCCAACTTCCCGGTCGTCATCATTATCGTCATGGTGGTCCAACTCTGGGTCAATGGGAGCACTGCTAGGGTGTTCTTCAGGCTCAGATTCATCACTGGCTGACAGCTCATCCACATAATCACCCTTGTCGTCATCATTTTTCAGATCACACATCTTAACACCAAGACTCAGCTTGGCTAAATCACAAACCTGGTGAGGGTGAGAGAAAAAGAGGTCAGAACTCCAGCAACATCTGTGATATACTACACTGGGAGAATAACATATGTACATACATACACATATACACACACACACACACACATATACATTTACATATATGTACACATATATACATACACATTTATATATATTTTTATAATTGACCACATCACTGAAATAACCTAAACAACTGTGATTTTATTTAAGAGTGAGCAACGCGTTTTGCTTACAGCTTCCTCAGGTTCGCTCAGCAAAATTGCATGAGCGCCTACCAGCACCTCACTGTTGTTGGCAGTATATGGGAATTTTTGTTTAATATATATATATATATATATATATATATAGTAAAATAATTTTTTTTAAACTGTTTGACAGGAGACACAAAATCTCTATTGTGCGGGCGTGAACGGTCAGAATGTTTGCAGGAGCGGGAATGAGTGGACCCCAATAACACAGAATAAGACTAAAATATAGACACACATCTACGCAACACATTATTTTAATAAAACACAAAAAAATAATTATCATTATTATTTATATATGTTTGCCAGTTGTCCTTCCTGCATGCAGCAGTAAATATGCTGCTTTTAGCCAGGATAAAGTGTTTATCTTCATCTTTCTATTTCACTTCACTTCTTATTTCTCTATTATTATAGTTTGATCCTAATTTCTAAAATATGCTGCTCTGCTGCGCTTTGTCCATGTTTGTGATTGGTCATATGCAAACACCGCCCCTTTCATGTGACCGCGCTCACAACTGGTTTGGGAAAACCTGCATTTGAAAAGTAAAGTATAACCAGAAGGGGGGGCTGTACAACAAAGTGAAATTAGTCTATCGTTGGGTTTGACTCAGGTTCTCAAGGAAGCGGGCTCACTTTAACCAGGTAGATCACGATACCATGGTATCTATGCTACATGGCTAACCTGTAATGGAGCAGGTTACCTTCAGAGGACAGCCCAACCACTGACCATTCCGATCATCCAGTTGTAGCGTCCATGTGGTCTTTCTTGGTCTGCAGACTCACTGGCTCTTTATGAAACTGACGAAGCAAACCCCTCACCCACTGCCACTTACTTAAACTAGCCGTTTCCCTTAGCTTTTCCACATTACAATGTGAATGTGTGAAATGTAACGTCACGTGACTTAGCATGCTACTTCTAATGGATGTGAAGTGCGTTTGTTCCTTTAAAACACATCTCTTATCAGACATTAATACACACTACTATACACTACACACTCCTAAACTTTATGTTTAAACCGTTATTACTTTTGGGTTCATTTAAGTTAACGTTACCTCTGTTGTTGCTCATAGACTGTGTAGCGCCACTGTCAAATAATCTTCTTCTTCTGTGTATCTACTACTACTACTACTACTTCTTCTTCTTCTTCTTCTTCTTCTTCTTCTTCTTCTTTTTGATTTGATTGGCGGCTGGCA
>NW_023339663.1:31027931-31032579 GCF_004916995.1 Morone saxatilis
ACAGTCCGGTCTCCAACTCCAATCGAAAAACTTCTCTCCGCGTCCACCGTTTTCCACCCTGCTGCTATTCTGCTGCTGCTGCTGCTACTACTACTACTACTACTACTACTACTACTACTCTGATTTTAATGGCCAACTTGTAAAGGTGCATACCACCCCCTACTATACCGGAGTGTGTACCATATACAAGTAAATAAAATATACAAATAACAAAACAAACAAAATAAATAATAATCCCACAAACAAAATAAATATATAAGATATATCTTACAAACTAATCCTGTATCTTTAAGAAAATGAAAGAGAGCCTTACAACATTCCCTACTTTTTCCGCTTATCCCAAGAATCCATTCCAAACTCCACGCCCGACCTGACTTATATATCATGTGAAATACACCACTTTGCATTAAATTTACAACACCTCATAATGACATGCTCAACATTTTCAGGAACATCACAATCATCACATTTATCTTAAGTACACTTTGATATTAAATAAAGAGTTGATTTTAATCCAGTATGTCCGAGTCCTAATCTTGACCAAACCACTTCCCCTCTTCTACACTTCCCTTTGTAAACCTTCATTGTAACTGATTTCTGAATACTGTAGTAGTGTTGCCCTTTGCTATCTGTGTCCCTCTTCTCATGTGTCCACAAAACTGTCACTGCCTTCCTTATTAATGATTTGGCTTTGCCTTTTCTAAATGTAACTGTCATTAGTTCATCATCATTTAATTTCAATGATCTCTTGGCAATTTCATCTGCTTTCTCATTACCCTCCTCATGCAGGAACCAAACAAAACTGTATATCAATTCCATCTCTTTGTATCCTCAACATGATCATATTAATTTCTATCAATAAACCATCTCTTATTGTTTCCTTTGAGTTCCAACTATTAAGAGCTGCAGTAGAGTGTGTGCAAATGACAACTCTCTCCGGCCATACCGATTATATCCATTGTAGTCCTATTTGGAGTTATTTCTGCTATAAATTCAGATAATCTAGCTCTGTAAGTCTTTTGCTTATGATATCAAACTCAGGTATGTATACCCCAGTTAATTTTAATAATTCTTCTTTACATAATCTTGCACCAGATATCTAATATCCATCTTATTTTCAACCCCTTCTCTCTTCTGCTCCATAAGTTTTAAGTTCACTTTTGGTACTAGAAATATCCATGGAGGAACATTACCCCACACGGTATTTGGTCCATACCCTAACCTATTTTACCCATAGTCTTCTACAACTATATTAATGTTCCAACCAAATCCTTTACATTTTCTTTGTTCCCAACAATCGCACAGCACCTCTGTTGCAGGTCGTTCCTCTCCAGATCCCTTTAGCTTAACCCAATATGCCAGTGACACTTTTGAACGTCTTAACTCTAATGCTAATTCCTTAGCTTCCACCAGTAATGCATTAGTAGGAGTTGTTTTGATTGCACCAATACTGAGTCTTAGAGCTCTGAACTGTATTATGTCTAGTTTTTCCGAAACACTCTTGGCTGCAGCTCCATATACCATACATCCATAATCAATACATAATCATATTAATGCCCTATAAATATCCAAAAGTGATTGTTTATCTGCTCCCCATTCATAACCGTTGGGTCTCTGTAAATGTTATATGGATTCCGGTCTAGATCGTTTTGCTCTGTTTGAATAAGTGTCCTGAGATAACTTGTTATGAATTGGCGCAATAAAAATAAAATTGAATTGAATTGAATAACCAGAAGTGACCTCATGAGATTTAGTATTTCTTTTACATTTTGTTTCAACTTGTTTAACATGATTTATCCATATACATTTCTCATCAAACCATAAAACCTTTAAAACTGACATCTTAAATCCTCAGTCATATGACCTGTATTTACTACTACCAGAGCCCTTCTAATGTAATAAAAAAAATAAGGGTTATTAGACATTCTCTGCTACTACTGCTTCCTCCTCTTCTTCTTCTTCTTCTTTTTCTTCTTGTGGAATTTTGGCAGTGTGGTCGCTACAAGGCGTATTACTGCCCTCCAGAGGACATACATTTAAGTGACGACAACACAATTTTTGGTATATAATCCTAATCATACAGGAACTGTAAAGCTGCTTTTGTAATTAGCTGGTGATTTATCATTTTATCCACAATAGCCTGTAACATTTGGCCACATTATTGGCCAGGTATGTGGACACATAAAAGGAATTTGACTCTGGTTTTACGTTGCTTTCAGTGTACAAACACAGACTATAAGCATAACAACAAGCTCTACAAAATAGACATATATCAACAAAAAAACTAATATTTGTAGACATTAGAAAAATTGTGCAATGGTGCAGAGTGCAAAGTACACTAAAATATATATTTATGTGCAGGTTTCTTTATGTACATGAGGTAGGTGGATATGACCTATGTATATACAGTGTATGCAGAGTGCACAGCATAGGTATGTATTTGAATAATTGCTTTAATGTTTTAAAAAATAAACAGAATTTCAACAACAGCATGTAGTTACAAATAGTAACAATAAAAAATAGTTTTTCAGGTTCAGTGGATGTTTGAGTCCCATATGTCCTTGCTTTTCCACCCAAACCCACACCCCCAGAGCTTGGAATATACCTAATAATTATGTAACATCTTCTTTGTAAGATTTTTCTTTTTTCTCCCACTTTATTTTAACTTGACCCAATATGCAAGTGTGAGCTTCTCTTAACTCTTGTGGTGTCTGTTGTGCTTCTACTACGTTAATGGGGGTGGACTTAATATCTCCTATACATAAACATAGTGCTATAAACAGTACTGTAGTCTGTCCGCTTTTTGTATGATATTATATGATGTCTTTGCTGCTGCTCAATATACTATAATAATATAAAATAGATATATAATACATGTATGTCTTTGGTCCTCTGCAATAAGCAGAATCCTTTCAGATTTAGATTTGATGTCATATTTTGTATTTATCGAACACTACTTTTCTTACATTGCTTCAAGATTCACCCACTGGTACTGCCTCCCAGAAAGTCGACAGACTGCAGTGTTCAGGGGCGGCTGTGGCTCAGAGGAAGAGCGGGTCGTCCTCTAATCGGAAGGTTGTTGGTTCGATGCCGCTCCTGTCGCCTGTCGCCAAGTATCCTTGAGCAAGATACTAAACCCCTAATTGCTCCTGGTTGTGTGAATGTGTATGAATGCGTTAGTTTATGTTCGATGGGCTTTGCCATCGCTGTGTGAATGTGTGTAGAAGTGCTTTGAGTGGTCGGAAGACTAGAAAGGCGCTATACAAGTACAGGTCCATTTACCATTCTTCTATATTGTTCCTGTGTTAAATTCCTAGACTTAACACATTTACATTATCTTAAAATATACAGTAGTGTACTTCGTAAGTATATGAAAATTTACAGGAGCCATTAAGATACATATATACAAACATACATAAAAAACATACATACGGGGCGACCCGAGCTGGGATGCAGTTAGAGGGCGGGACATCCTGTAGTAGTAGTGTTCTCGATTGGCTGCGGCTCTGTAGACCGGGAACATTTTGAAAGTAACTGGGTGTGTGCTGAGTTTGTTTGACAAAAGGTTGTTGCGCCACTGGCTTTTAGCCTAGCCCATTCAAATTGTTTGCGTTTTCAGTTATTCTTTTCAATTCTTCATGGAGCAAGAAGCACAGACTAAGCCGTCGGCTGGAACGAGTGAAACTGGAGAAGAGATGACAGACATCGTGGTGGATGATTTTGATTCCTACATTAACCTTAAACTCGACATGGAAAAGAACAACGGGATTTCTGAAGTGGGACATAGTGTGTCCGCTGTAACTCAAGGTCTGTGTTTGCTAACTTGGTTAGCTTTACTAGTTAGCCTCGGCTACATTCAGCTGTTGGGAACATTGTCAAAATCAACTTCTTGTGTGTGAATGTGAATGAATGCGTTAGTTTCTGTTCGATGAGCTTTGCCATTACTGAGTGAATGTGTGTGAAAGGGTGAATGTGACACGTAGTGTAAAAGCGCTCTGAGTGGTCTGAAGACTAGAAGGGCGCTATACAAGTACAGGTCCATTTACCATTTACCCTTCTTGTTTTTCAGTTTGTGGTTTAGTGTGCCTTTAAAATTGATTATCAGAATAGTTGCCAATTCATTTTCTGTCAATTTACCAATTGATTAATTGTTTCAGTTCTAGTTTCTGCTCATACAGTGATGTGCAGTTTGCACTTTCCTGTGACATTAACTAAAATAAGATTTTCCTTTATTGATCCCCTGTAGGGGAAATTAGGATTGGCTCAGAAGCACAGGGGAATGTAGTGGAGAGAATAAATAAAAGACAATATAATATTATAAAACTGGAATCTGGGATGGTTTGAGCTACTAATTTAACACATTTTTAACACATTCTGATTCTGATTCTCTTCTGATTCTTTAAGTGTGCACATATACAATTCCAATGTCAGCCTGGTTCCCGTTCCATACAGAACTGGATGTGAATTGAATATTTTAGATCTAACTAAATATTGTTTCTAAAGCAGAAACAGTGATGTGTACAACAGCAAATCGGCACTGGGGGTGCCAATAAGCTTAGAAAGCTGGTGAGGAAGGCCAGCTCGGTGGTGGGGATGGAGCTGGACAGTGTGGAGGCTGTGACTGAGAAGAGGATGAGAGGGAAGCGGA
>NW_023339663.1:31032679-31047036 GCF_004916995.1 Morone saxatilis
TTGGTCAGATTTACTTGAAATCTTCATGTTGTGGTCAGCACGTGTTACGACGGCACGTGACGCGGCCGCAGCACGCCCCGAGTTGCGCGGAGTGCGAGGTCCCGCCCAATGCTGCTTGCAGCTTTAATTCTCTTTGGTTTCTGCCAGGTGTACGTCAGGGGGCTCTAAACATGGAGAACTGTGTGCTGCAGTGTGAGACCACTGGAGTTATTGTCCGAACATCAGCCCATCTCACCATGAGCATGTGTGACCTTTATGGCTCCAAGGTAAGTGAGCAACATCATCCAGCACAGGATGAAACTCCTCTGAGGCTTTACCTCACAAACAGCTGTCAGGGCCGTTTGTTGTTGGTGATTTAGGTCTTTTTATGGGATTACTATCACTTTAATTAATATTATATTATCAATTAGTCTACATGAATTATAGTAGATAAATAGTTTTTCACTCTCTGAATCTGTGAAAATATTCCATATGCCACTTCAGAGCACTTATGTAGGTTATAATTCCTGCTTTAAGTTATTAAAACATGACCTTTTCATTTTTGTAAAAGTATTATAGATGTGTATTCATTTGTATATTGCACTGAAAAAATGGACTGTTGATGTCATTCATCCTGTTTTAAATCAGATAATGTAGGGTGCAGCTGTCACTGAAGGACACATTTTTGATTGAAATATAGAAAACATACAGCTTAATGACAATCTTAGCTGCTGAAAATGTGTTTAAAATAACTAACATACCTGTCACCTGTGTGTAATGGTTTATGCGTTTTGTCAACGGCCAAAACACTGCTTCTTATCTGCATTCAGAATAAGTGGCCATGTGAGCACGTCCACCCATGGGCCCAAGGTTCCTGTTCAAAGTCATACATCACAGCAGCTTCAGTCACACATTATAATCAGAGGGAATTCTCAAGGTGAAAATACCAAAGGAAAGGCTTCTGCTCCCTCCTCTCTGAGAAATAGGACATGTTACAGTTGTGACTCTCACAGTCGTTCCTGTACCTGATGCAGCAACACTTATGTTGAGTGAGGCTCAAAGCATGTCTGTACTTTGTACTTATTTATTGTTTAACATACAAAATCTATCAATCAGCTAATATTTCCATGTCAGTTAAGTTAGTTTCTTCAATGTAAATATGGCTGTATATGTGGATAGAGAGTCATAGATGCAGAGTAATTATGTCCCGCCCACCCCAGAAGGGGAAAGAATTTGTCACTCTCCATTGACTTTGTATTGTGTGAAGGAGCCTCCCAGTTGCATTTGTCTATAAAATCGCTAATCGAAAAATAAGCAAGGAGGTGGAGCTGAATATTGCGGCACTGATTGTTTCCCCCCCTTGTGGGCGTGAGGTATGATGCGTTTCACTCTGTCTCTATGTTGCTGCTGTGTTTTGTTTACAGGGGGCTGGCGTGGAGATTTACCCCGGCAGTGTTTGCAGGCTGGTTGGTAACGGCATCCATCACTGTAAAGACGGGATCCTCATCAAGGTGAGAAAAAACAAGATGAATTTAAATAGTTTATTCATGTTCAGATGTTTCCCCCTCAGCATGCAAACTGACAGGAGAATCACAGGTGATGTGTAGGACATCATGAAACACAACAATGCAGCCAATAGGAGGACACTTCATGCAAACTCTCAAAACACTTTGGTTTGGTTGAAGTAAACCCGTCATTCAGTTAGATTAGAACATAGCTGTGAAATGCGAAACCTCTGATTCTAAGGACAGAACTGTGTGGTAGGTGAAGACCTGTCATCATGACTCATGATAGAATATCATGTTTTTATTTTGAATAACCAATGACTTTGATCATTAGGTTATACAGTTATGACAAGAATGACCACTGAGCATATTTCCCAGAACATGTGGTGTCTAGACACATCAGATGTTAGACACCCTGCTGTGAGAGAATCTAGGAAGTGACTCAAAGGTCAAGATGTTCCTATGTTTATGAAACATTTAATAAACTTAGAAATTGGAAGTATACAAATGTTACTAATTGCAATGCATGAATGCAATTATTAAATGTGTAAATGATTGTGTTTGGTGGGTGTGCAGGACTTTGCTGATGAGATGGATGCGATGCCGTCCATCACCATGGACAACAATGTGATCCACAACAATGAAGGCTATGGGGTGATTGTAGTGAAACCCAACAATGGGGAACAACACAACAGAGTTCCTCTGGGTGAAAGTGAAGGTAGGTAGAGTTCAGAATCAGAATTATGTTTATTGCCAAGTAGGTTTTTACACCCACGAGGAATGTGAATTGGTGCATTAAAAAATACAAATATACAAATCACACAGAAAAATAAAGTACTTTCAAAATATAAATAAATTAAGAAAGATAAGAAAAGAAGACTGTGCAGAAAACGGGGGTGCATTAATGTAATGCATACTGTATAAACAGGGTGGGTATAAGAGTCAGAACTGTGTGGTAGGTGGAGACCTTGTTAATGAGGCCAGCTGCACAGTCTACACAGTCAGAATATAATGTTAAAGAAATAAAGATGTGGATAAGAAGGCGGAATATTGATCAGACCTTTTGTTCCCTGCTGGACCAACAGCTGAAGACAAACGGCAAGGAGATGTTCCAGATCCTCTTCTCATCTCCACACACCCGACCAGCAGCGGCTCGGCAGAGATTCACCCCGACTCAGCAGAGAACAACAACAGCATCGATAGTGTTGTAGCCTCCAACTCAGGCAGAAAGTGGCAGTTTAGTCGTCAGCTGAGCAGAAACAAGGACACGTCCTGTAGCCGAGCTGTCCCAGATCTGGACCACCAGATCTTCGTCTCCATTCAGGGAAACCAGTTCAGACGCAATGGCATGGGCGACTTTGGCACCTTTTTCTACTGACTGACAACATCGACATGCTCAGAACCGTTCTTGTGAAAAGCAAATTCAAAACATCAACACGTCAACTCATTCTAACTCTTCCTAGATTTTGGAGCAATAATTATTTGATGACAGCTTCATATTCTTGGTGTTTTCTTTTTTTTGTCGTGACAGAAATGACTGCTGATTCACTGAGGCATTCTGAAGAGACAATGATGTCATCAGTTATTAGCTGCCTGTGTTTCTAAAAAAAACTGACTTCCATCTGTTTGAATTGACAGTGAACTGACCCCCACGTTTAAACTTGCACAAATGCTTTTATCTTATTTATTCCTTTGGGCTTCAGATGCTAAACGTTTAAATTTTTAATGCATTAGTTTAAAATTCCAATTGTCACTTTAAATTGTAGTTTTGGTGGTTTGACTTCAGATCTAATAAATGTTGTTACCATGGTGGTGGTTTGCGAAAAAATAAGTGCACTGTTGAGAGTTCACACAAACCTTTTATTTCTTTTGTTATCATGAGTTGACTTTCACATGGTGTCTTGGGTGCTTTTAATGGTTTGATGTATTTTATGGTAAAGAAAAGTCACCTTGACATACTAGAAGCCCAGTGGAAAAAAACTGAGGTTTTATATTTCTGTCTCTAATGCTGTGGATCTTTTACATACTTGCATGCTACTGCATTTTATGTGCAAACAGGTGTGGACACAAGTCATGAATCTTTAACACCAATGACTCATGACTTCACTTTGAATTTTGAATTCATGTCCTTCATAAACCCAGATTTTCAAAATAATCAACTATTTATCCTCCTGATTTACTTTGGTTGTTGTTCTGTTTAAACATGACTCACAGACTACTATGTACAATGAAACAAGATCAGTGGGTTAGTGAGTAGTGGAACCTAAAGCCAGTCAATGTCAGGTGACTTTCTTTAAACCTGACTAGATTGCCATGGTAATTTATGCTTTGTAGGAGGTTATGTTCAGATTTTTTTTATTTGAATATAAACAGAAAGAAAGTATGCCAGAGTGTACAATCAATGTAGCTAGTAAAAACCTAACTTCTCTGGTAGATTCAGGGGCCACATCTGTGGAGAGAAGGAGAGACATTCTGATTTCCACAGGGAATAACAAAACAAAACAACCACATTTGTTAAACAGGGCAGGGATTTAGCATATGAACACATGACGAACACAGTTTGGTGAAAGATGTCTCTGAAAGTCCTTAACTAAGATGGGTGGGGTCATGAATGTGGGGACAAAAAGTATGATGTAGGTCAAAGGTGCAGAGCATGTTCTGATGACACCAAAATTTTCATACAGGTCATGTCAAAATCAATACCCTTTAAAAAAGAAAGCAGTTGAAGGCATTAAACTGTTTTTTAAAAATCTTTCTTCTTTCGGATTGCTCATTCACTGATCGTGTGGCATGGGTCAGATGACAAGCCCTGCCCTTCTCCCATAAATCTTGTCATAGCTATATTATTTGTGCCACTTACAATGTAGGGACATTTAAATGCCCACCTCCAGGAAGACCATTAGACCATCTGCAAATGGATTTCACTGAACTAAAAATAATGAGGGAAAGAAGTTGTTTTGTCATTGCTGCTCAGCCCACTTGGAATCCTATTTGGGAGACCACTGAACATTGGAATTGTACCTGTTAAGAGACAACTTCCTGATATCGGTCAATATCAAGGTGAAATGCTGTGTTATTGTGAAAATGTTTCCTCTTTGGGCACCCGGTTAGCTCAGTCGGTAGAGCTGGCGACCCATATACGGAGTTGCTGCAGAGGCCCAGGTTTGAATCTGACCTGTGGCCCTTTGCTGCATGTCATTCCCTCTCTATCTACCACCTTTCCTGTTGATCTTCAGCTGTCTATATCTAATAAAGGAATGAAAAGGCCCCAAAAAATAACTTAAAAAAATAAGTTTTTATTGTTGCTGGTTAGATTTCACCAGCATGTCAACATCCCCACCAGAGGAAGCAAATACACTGGAACGTGTCTATATGAATATTCCTAGAAGCTACAAAGATAGTGTCTGTTTGTGATGGCCTTTTGCCATCAGTTTATGAATATGTGTGAATGGGAATGTGGCATGTAGTTTAGAGCACTACAGTCCATTTACCATTTTGAGTGCAAAGACTGGCACATGTATAAAGATAGTGACTAAAAACTTGTGCCAGTCAGCTATTTGATGTCATTACTGACGTTTTTAACACATTACTGCCACAGGAGAGTATCCCCACCTGCTTCAAGATAGCCACCATCTATCCCTGTAAAAAGTCTGCAGTATCTAGTCTAAATGATTACCGCCCTGTAACACTCACCCCCATTATGGTGAAGTGCTTTGAGGAACTGGTTCTCCAGCACATTAAGAACAACATCCCTCACAGAGGACACCATCTCCACTGCCCTCCACTCATACCTTGAGAAAAACAACACTCAGTGTTTAAGCTCAGCATTCAAGACAATTTCCCCCGTGAAACTGATTGGTAAACTCAGCACTTTCAGCCTACCACACTCTGAAACTGGATACTGGACTTCCTGATAAACAGACCCCAGACAGTTTGGATTAGTTGTCACACCTCCTACACTCTAGTGCTCAACAGCAAAGCCCCTGAGTTCTCTGTCTTCAGCCCCCTCCTTGTTCACGCTGTAAACCCATGACTGCATCCTCAGACATGGAGACAACACCATCATTGGCTGGATTTCAGACAATGATGAGACTTTGTTATATCGTGATGAAATCAACAATCTTGCCAAGTGGTGCACAGAAAACAACCTACATCACAAACTAGCATGGGATGTGCACGGCCCAGGACAGGAGGACTCTCCCGTGATTAAAAATGCCTAGAAGGTCCTGGTACTCAGTGATATTGATGAGGTGCCTGCGCAAAGCCCAAAGGATACTAAAACACAGTAACCACCCCAGCCACAGCTGTTCACCCTGCTGCCATCTAGGAAGAGGAATAGAAGCTTCTGCTGCCCTACCACCAGACTTAAAGACAGCTTCTTCTCTCAGACTGTGAGATTCCTCAGCACTTCATCATACAAATTAGTTTTTTTTTAAATTTCATGACAAGAATTTTTTATTGATTTACAAGTAGCATTAAGGGAACTACACCAATCAACCACATACCAACAAACTGCAAACACATTTCAATCAGAACAAGTATTAACCTTTTTAGCAATTAGCTCAACTGTTGGATAGACTACACGGGCCAGCCTTCACTCTCCACATACATTAATGAGCCTTGTCCACACATAACACTGTCTACGGTTCACCGCTTTGCCTTCCTTGGAGCACTTGTGATAGGTACTGACCACTGCAGACCGGGAACACCCCACAAGTTTTGAAGATGCTCAGACCCAGTCATCTAGCCATCACAATTTGGCCTGTTGCTTAAATCCTTACACTTGCCCATTTTTCCTGCTTCTTACACATCAACTTTGAGGACAAAAATGTTCACTTGCTGCTTAATTATCCCACCAAACTAGACAGGTCTCTATGAAACAAGATAATCTTGTGCTATGTGTGTTCCTCGGGGAGTCCAGGCAAAGTAAGATTTTTCATGTATGTACAACCACTGTGTTTCTTACTGTACATATGATAATAAACCTCTTGAATCTTGAATAATCAGTATTATTCACTCCATCTGTCAGTGCTCATGATGTTATGGCTGATCTGTGTATATCTAAATTAAAACTTACAATCTTGTGCTGTAAATGACACTAAAATAACCTTGAAACTAAGTTCACCAGGTTGTCTGTCAGTTTGCTGCTCAGCAGGTAGTTTACAGTGGCTTTTAACAGCTTTTCCTCTGTATACAGACAATAGCTGCACGACAAAGCTATGTTGTTTATGTTGTCCTGTGATAATTTTTTTCATTATGAGCAACCTCTTTCACATTTAATACATTGGTCATATAAAAATAATAATAACAGCTTTACATAATTTTAAATTTTGAAGCAAGGGCTGAAACAGGGGGTACTATGGACTATGTATGGTTGACATAATTGGTTATACTGTAGTTAACTAGGTGAAGGGGAACATTTGAAGCACATTCTGCTGTTCTTCATTGGTTCTACAGAATACCAAATTTTGACATTCAACTGGTTCTCTGCTGAATGTTAAACCTCTAAGGCACAGCACATAATTTAAAAATGTTTTTTTCAGTGTTCAGAAGCAGAGAAAGAAAAGTGATGACTTAAAGCTGCAAGAGCATTTTGACCAATGGCCCCACAGCAGTTTATATATGAAGAAACATTTGTACTTTAAAGGCAGTGACTGTTTTTAAAAGGATGTTCTTTTCTGAAGCTTGACAGTACAAAACATACAGTGACTCTGGAATTTCAGTTTGCAAAAACCTAACTTGTGTTTCAGAGGCTGAAGCTTTGGCAGTTCAATAGATGGACTCCATGTGCTGAGACACTGCTAGAGTTTGAAGGTTATTACAAACTTAACACAGCATGTCAATTTCCTGTATATCAAAACAAATGGAAAAAAATGTTACTTCATTTCACTGAATTACACAAACACCTTAAGATATATGTTTATCTTTCTGTTATATATCACACACCTAAATTAACACTTGAGGCAAACAGTTCAGGCATATGAGTGCAACAATTATGAGATTAAATCCACATAAGGCAAGGTGTCATATGTTTTTAAAGCAAAGCGGCCCAGCACTATTTATGTACAGATCATTATCAAAATATTGCTTCATCTGTAAAATAAAAATATTCTCCGTCGACTCGCTGATTGGCTGTTGAGCTCCATAGAAAATCTGAAGAATGTCCTGTGAAATGATGCATTCAGGAGAAGAGTAATAGAAACTGTTGGAAATGTTTAGAGGAGACAGCCTGCAGGTAAACGTCGTCTCACTGGTCATCATCAGAGTCCTGGTTACTGCTCAGGTGACTCTCCTGCACCTCCAGCTCCTCAGCACTCACCATGGCAGGACTGATGGCAGCGTATCTTGTCCCGTGGAACTGACGTAAGTGAATCTGTACACAAACAAAAAGCTACCTTATCAGAACACCATCAGAACACAAATCAATCAAAACATTACAGCAATACAACTGTATTGTGTGGGGAACACTCATTCATCAGTTATGCCAGTTAAATTCCACCTGGAGCATTTTCACATTTTTGGGAAACATGCAAACACCAACATACATATTTGGGAAACAATGTGACAACAGAAATGATTAAAGACATCAGGAAATAAAGACCCTTTAAAATCTCATCAAATATACTGTTGTAATGTAGCTGTAAAATTAGCTATAAGCAGTTCTTGTTTGCAGTGTAGCCATGGATGTACAGACAACCATCACGGGATTATTTTGATACTGAAGAAAACTTAAAAATATGAACAGGCATGTTCTGAAGGGTCTTCTTTTTATGATTTCTAAGCGGATTTTAATGGATGTTTATTCTGGATGGACATAAAAAATAATGGCTGTGTTCAAAATAACATACTAACTACTACACTGCCTACTAAACGATTAAGTATGTAGACTGTTCACACTGGAGTATATTCAAACATACGTCTTCTCTGTATCACATGGCTGTATCGTTCACAACAAGCTCCGACACTGTGGAGATAGGTCTGACTACTCCACATAAATCACAAGATTACAGTTTGAGCCAGAGTCCTGCACTGGGTCCGGTGGGTAAAAGTAAATTAATCAGAATCAGAATCAGAAAGTAAATTAATTGCGGGCAGGCAGTGGGTAAGAACGAAAACGTGTCGTTTTTCCTGAAGAAATCAGAAATGAAAATGACTGTGCAGGCTTTTTAATATTTAAATCAGTTAAATATCATCAAGCCTAATCAGCTGCCAGGATTTTCTTTTATTGGTAAATTTTTCCTATAACACAACTCTCAGACCACTAAACTGCTGTAAAGTTTGTATGTCATATTGTTTAAACCGGTGCTCAGCTGGCTGTGTTGACGCAGCAGCCAAACAGTTAATTAGGATTTTAATTAATGTTTCTACGTGTTACACATCAAATTGAGCATGTAAAAATATAATTGTGTCTGTAGCACAGGTAATGGGTTGGTTCCAGTTCTGAGCTCTGCCAGTGCGGAATTACAATACTGGACCTGTGCAGGACTCTGGTCTGAGCTACCACTGAATGAAAATAATTTATCACAAATGTAAATCAACATTTCCTCTTACAATCAATGGATGTGTATGAATGAGTTAGTTTCTGTTCGATGGACTTTGCCATCGTTGTGTGAATGTGTGTGAAAGGGTGAATTTGGCACGTAGTGCAAAAGCGCTTGAAGTGGTCGGAAGGGACGTTTAGAGAAAAGCGCTATACAAGTACCAGGTCCATTTACCATTTACCATTATTTACTATTTTCAGGCAATATTAATGTAAAAAAAAAAGAAAAAGGGGGGGAGAAGAGGAGCACTAAAGCTACTGTGTTGCTGTTTCACGTCTTGATTAACAGAATAAAGAGATTAAGGTAAATGGTTAATTCATCGAGTGAGGTGAACAGTATAAGCTTGTCTGCAATATATTTCTACTTAAGACCACAAAGAGAGGCTCCAGGCATTTCTCAAACAAAAATTTGCATACCGTTAATACAGTTGACCATGGACTACATACCTTCCAATCTTTGAGTAAAAATGCGACAATTGAAGTTGTCATCTTGTGATGAGCTGCAGGGAGTGTGCTGCTGTTTTTCGGGCGTTTTGTGTCGTGCTCTGGTGCACATACAGCTTTATCATCCAGCTTAAACTATGGTTTAAATGAATACAACAACTTTTTAATGTTTTTTGGAGTGAGTCGTTTGAGAGATTATAGTAGAGACTGGGGTGAAATCTGAAGTTGGAGTGCAGACTGGTATTAAACAGAGAGGCGCCGAGTGGCTTTAAATTGGGGGGTGCAGAAAGAAACACAGCTACTGAGCGGAGGAGAGGGTATAGTTCATCGCTCCATCCGCTCACCATGCTCTCTCATCTCTCCTCTCTCGCTCGCTGAATGCCATCCCAGCTGGGGCACGGCCTCTTCTGTGTGGAGTCTGCATGTTCAACCCTGGTGTTTCCCCCACACATCAGTACATGTATAACAGCTATCGTTCTTATCTCAGTCAGTGCCCTTGATCAAAGGCACCTTGGAAGATAAAGATGTCTTCATCTGCAGTTGATACAAACGAGTACTACTCATCATTTGTTAAACAGGGGAATTGGCAAGCTTTTTCAGCTTAGATAAACCCGTTTAGAAACTCATCTTGGATGGTCAAAACATGCCCTGTTCCGGTGAAAATGGTGACCCCCATTGATGCGATGACAAAAGTGAAAACCAGCGAAGAAATGGCTAGAGTTGCCAAGTTCCCCTTTAAAGGAGCATACCTGTATGTAGAGGTTGACTTCAGCGCTCCTGCACAGGTACGGGAAGTTTCCTCCTGTTTTCAGATGAGCTCGTCTCGCATTAGGATACAGTTTATACATCTCCTCCTTCGCCTCCAGTGACAGAGCACTCTGATCAAACACCTACATACCATTCCCAGAGAAAACGTGATTCGGGTTATTGCATAAATAATGAATACTGGTATATCCCGATGGGAAGAGATGATTTAGCACTTACATCTATAATGGTCACAGCAACATCTTTTATTTTGTGCGGCTCCACATAAGAGTTCTGACAATTGAGTGTTAGCCGCGATGCTAACTCACTTTGGTTCAGACTCTCCAACTGCAGCACACACAACACATAGACAGAAAGAGGTTAACAAATAAATTGCAATTGCCTTGAAGGGCACTCCATTAATCTGCTTGGGAGCCATTCAACAATTTGTAAATCTTGGAAACAATACTTTCTCTCTCCCTATTCCTGTTTTACAGAGCTCCTTCTGATTTTGATCATTTGGGTATACTCACTGTCTGTCCAGAATAGCTAGAAAGCTGCACCCTTATCTGCATATAGGTCAATATGCTAACTATACTGTACTTGTCTTTGGCTTGTACAAATGTCAGTAGTTTCCTACCATAGGGATCAATCATATCCAGTCTTTAAATACCCTTAGATTTCCAAATCTCATTTCTCATGGTCTGCATAAACCTGTAGTTATCGCACTGGGGGATATCCAGTATTATATTCTGACATTATGCTGTGGGCCGGAGGATAGGGAATGTAGGGCCGGAAATGGCCCCTTGGCCGACAGTTTGACATTCCTGCTTTACACTCTAGTGACACTCTAACATGAACCACCTCAGTAACAGATATGAACACACATGTCCACTTACCCTGTCAACCATGAAGTCAATTGCATCTGCCATTTTAGAGTCCACAGGTCCTTTAGCAAAGTTCCCCAGAACAATCTTCTTCAACATGAAAGCTGGCATCAACCAGAAACTTTTAAGAAGGAACATGGGAACCAAACATTAATAATGAATGTCAACCTTCAAAGGAAAATCTGTGCGGGAATTATTAAAAATCACCTGTTTGCTGTCCATGTCTGATTAAAGATGGAGGTATCACTGAATGAATTACACAGTATCAATGAGTGCACTCTGGGAGACTTGTGTGTGCACTCTGCAAACTTCTGAGCCAGGAATCCCCCAAGAGATGCCCCGAACAGATGGACCTGAAGGTTGAGGTGACAGAGTTCAAAGAGTGAAGAGAGTACAAAAGGGTGATTAGGTAACATGCCCACATTAATGACAGTCATATTCCTTAATTCCAGATTGGCCAGTATGCAGCTATCAAGGGCTGTAATGATAACCACATTATTGATGCCTACTGCGGCATCATGTGATGTCTACCATGGGGTTGAGCTCATTACAGTCATCATCATCATTTGTAGAGTCAATCTCACGTCATTCCATTAGGCAATGCATTCCGTTAGGCAATGCATTCCGTTGTACAACCTTGTGTTGTAAAACGCTAAATAAATCTTTTTTATTTTATTATTATTTTGTTAATAAAATTAATCTTTATATAGTTCTAAAGCTGTATTAATAAAATCAATCGATACTTCACAGTTATCTGCCGTGTTCGACCTCTCCACTGCATCAATGTTGCTGCTCACATCAGGTTCAAGTCATTAATGCTCAGTTAAAGAGTGCTTTATCTTTAGCTAAGTCTTCTTATTCATTATGATCTGAAAATTAATGATGGCATATCCTACTGTCACTGTGAGGCAGAAGATCTCAATCCAAACTCTCTCTCTGAAATCAGTTACTGATATTTTTTTCTGTTGTACCCCCATTGTAATTGAAGTTTTCAAAGTGGGGTATTAGTACTTTTGCTTAAGTAAAGGATCTATTTTTTCCTCCATCTCTGTTTAGCACACCCACAGCCTAACTACACCTGTGTGTCAGCCTTAAGGTTGAGTCTAGCGGGTTTGTTGTTGGAGGTGAGTCTTTTCCAGTGTGTGTAGTTACATTACGTTAGTCAGTAATAAAGTGTATAGATAATTTCAGGTTGCAGTAGTTACTGAAAGACTGTGTTGTTTTTGCTGCCACAAACATATAAAAAGTCCCCATTTTTGAAACATTCACATTACTACAGTGTCTTCTTGCACTGTTCACAGCTGAGTTGTTGCAAACTGTGGACAGCCCAGCAAGCTGCTACGAGTCAAGGTAAATATATGTAAATTTAAGATAGCACTTCTGCTATCCTCGGGAGACTGGCTCTTGTTAATTGTTTTTATTTCTGTTTAGTGAAGTCAGACTAATATCTTTCACGGCATTTTATTTTTTCATTTATACATTATAAGGTGTTATGTCATGTCATTTGAATCTGATAGATTACCTACTTAAGTCTACAGGAAAGGTCAAGGAAACAGTCAGCCTATAGTTGTCTGCTCTTTGTTTTGCTGCTAATCATTAAAACAGTCAGTTTGTGTCCAAGACTGCCAAACAGCAGCATTACTAATCTAGACTTATATTCTGGTATTTGTAACCTGACACTGGATCAGGAAAGGCTTCATCCTGTCATACCTGTCCAAGACCCACAGAGACAGACCTTCCTAACCCACCCACACCTCAGATCAGATGACCAGATCAGTCATCTCTGAAAGCAGGAGGAAAGCAGACTTACTTTATCCAACTGCAGGTGATCGAGAAGTTTCCTGAAGCCGTCACAGAACTCCATTAGATCCCAGTACACCGGATACTGCAGCTGGAGACAACATAAACAAGTGTATTATTTTGTTACCTTTTTTACCATTGTGTGTTGTTCTGTGTCTCAGTGGCATGAGTCAGACATGTCAGTCATTTAATTATATCCACATATAGTATCTGCTGATACAGAGTCCCAATCTGATACTTTTATGTATTTTTCTAATAATACAGGTGCACATTACACACTTCAAGTACATTGAAGTTATTAAAATCAATCCTATGTATTGCTGCGGAGTTTCACAGCGGACTCTCACACACACAGCTCAGCAGAGTGGGAGAAGAGACGGTGGAGAGAGTGGACGATGGCTGCACCATGCATGAAAAGCTTTACAAGTAAAAGTAGCTGTGACATAAAACAATGGATCGGATCAGGTCAATAAAGCTCAGTATAACCAATATCGATCAGTTAAAAAATGCCTGATAGGCCTGATATCTATCAGATCCGGACATCCCTAACTGAAACAATTTGTCAATTAATAGATTAGACAGTTGACAATACATCTGCAACTATTTTGATTATCGATAAATTATCAATTCAGTTCAATGCAATTCAATTTTATTTACAGAGGGGTTAGGGTAAGGGTACTCTTATAAAATGATTTACAGAGACCCAACAGTTCCCACCATGAGCAAGCACTTGGCGACCAAGCAAAAATACCAAACATCCTCTGGTGTCAGTTTCTCCAGTGTGTTCGATCTCATGTTTTATCGCGTTTTCTATCACAGCAAACTGATTATTTTCGTATTGGTTGGTTGGGCAAAACAAGGAAATTTTTTAGTGACATTTTATAAAACAAAACAATTAGATTGAGAAAAGCATTAGCTGATAAATTATACAATAATATAATGGTTAGTTGTAGCCCTAGTAAATATGAAGCTGTAAAAACAGAGAGAACAGAGACAGATGTTTTCAGTGACAAGCTCACCGAAATGACTCTGTAGCCCCAGCCTGTCAGAGCCAACACCTGCTGGAAAAACACCTCAGCTGTCCCACTGACTGGAGGGAGGAAGATGATAGGACACCTGATGCTCTTTGGGCCAGCATCATACAATGACCACACCTTACTATCATCATCATCAACAATAATCTGGTGGAGACAAAAACACAACAAGGTGAATAAAATACATCATGGCCCTAAAGTCTCTTCTCAAACTGGCTTTCAAACAGGCAGTGAAACTATTCAACTTGAAGACTAAAAGATGGCGACCAGACTGTATAAAAAGAGTCTTTAATATACAGTCTATGATGGAGATGGAAACATGCAAATAGTAGTTTAAGGCACCTTTTTAACTATTCACATCTATGCATGCAGTGTGACAGGACTACTCTACTGCGGGGCGGCTGTGGCAGAGCGGGTCGTCCCC
>NW_023339663.1:31047161-31048876 GCF_004916995.1 Morone saxatilis
ACAGGTCCACTTACCATTTACCAATTACTGAATGCCCCCCCCGCAGTGGCTTATAGGCTGTATTCCACTTTCAAGAACTGGGAGTGGTAAAAGGGAGTGTCCTCCATCAACAACAAAGTTGGGGTCTACTTCAACCCCCACCCCTCTTGCCTGGCCAAGGTCAGCTGTTTCTTCCGTTACCAGCGTTTACCTGAATGCTGCTGACTTACACATCACTAACCACTGGGTGGCAGTAGAGAGAGACTGGCTTGTGGTATATCTGATGCACCACAAGGAATTAGACATTTAGAGCCAGTAAAACAGACACACCATTTTGTGGGATCAAAAAGATATACAGTCATTGGATCGACTTGTTACGTATTACGAAACCGTGGGGAAGTAGTGTGCCCGTTTATTGACGACGTCTTGACGAATCTACCCGCCGAGTTGGGGCATAGAGAGAGAGAACACTTAGTATCCATATCTTCAGTACCAAAACTTGGACAACTTGTGGTAATTGGTCCAAATGTCAAATGAAAAATTCAACACGTAATAAACCAGTCCCGCCCTGAACACGTCTACCATGACCTGATATTCAAGATATTAGTTGATACACCATACTTGTACCACAGGAAAGTAAGCAGACAAAGAGAGAGCAAAAAAAGTGAACATTTGGTCCCCAGAAATTAAAGACACAAATTATATAGAGAATTCCACTGTTTGTTGGAATCGGCCACCATGTTAAACGACGGCAGGCGCAAGTATTAAACGACGGCACGTAACCGGGCCGCAACTACGCCCCGAGTTTTTTGCGTGGAGTGGCGAAGGGGCCCGCCCCAACGCTTGCTGCCAGCTTATATCTTTTTTTTGTAGCACTCTGTTTATGGATGATATATTATACATCAATCCATATAAACGTGCCCTGATCAGCAACTTCTTGCACCGTTGTTTCGTACTCTTTATTTACAGTAACCGCTCCATCACTTCCTTTAACCACCATAATTTTGGTAATTAAATTTCATCTTTCCAACAACAACAAAATCTGAGGAAGCCAAAGAGCCCGAACTCTTTTTTAGTTGAGCCGAGCCCAAACAAAAAAAACAGACCTCCTTCCTTAAAAAGAGCCGGAATCCCAATCAAAGTCTGGACTAATGGTTTCTTGGACCCCTAAACTTGAAAAATATCGCTGCAAGGGTGGTGTTTCCAAAATGAAAAGCTAACCAACGTCACAACCGTTCAAATATGTATGTTAAAAACAATGTAGGGGGTCGGGTGGACACTTTTCTTAGAAAGTTTATTCAAAAATCCTAAAACTGCCCACATTAAGAATAGTTTTTTCTTTTCTTAATTATGTTTTACTCATGTAATATAAAATATTGTTATTAGTGTTGTTGAAATGAACCATTTACTTTTATTGTTAATTAATTATTATTATTAATTTCATTACAAATACTTATTAATTTTCCCACAATTGGTGGCTATTTATCTATTTAAGTTATTTAGCCATACATTTGAAAAATTAAAACATAATTGCTTTCCCTGCGCATAATCCCCAGGACAACCATATTACACAATGCCAGCTGTTCATTTTAAGAAATACCGTATATTAATTAACAATTATTTTTTGCATTTGCATGAAGCCACATACTGTAAGAACAAACAAGAATAGCCAATGGGTAAAAAGGGTCCATATAACCTGTAAACTACTTCAGCCACAGTGGCCAACTAATCTTAAT
>NW_023339663.1:31048901-31052125 GCF_004916995.1 Morone saxatilis
CAATAATGTATGGGCCAGAGTCATAGGCCAGAGTCAGGCACAATCAAAATTTGTTTATAAATGTTCTAGTTTGAGATTACAATCTGCCGAAAACACAAGGAAGAAAAGGAGAAGAACGAGAGGAGGAAAAGAAGGACGTAAACATGGCTACTGTATCACTTACATATTAGATTAGAATTCAGGGAAGAGAAGCTGGAAATATGGCATCAACAGTTCTACAGAACTTTTTCAGGTAGAGGTTTTAAACTAGACACTATTCAACACAGTCCAGCAGTTATCATCAGTAACATTTCACCATGGTTATTTCCACAACCAAAAGTTAATCTACAAATATTAGAAAAGAGAAGAGAACTTTGATATTGGGAGATTGACTCAAGAATATGTGTCCAAAAATTATTATAACTATTTAAATATATTTACAGATGGGTCAAAACATGAAAATAATGATCATGTAGGTGTGGGAATATACATTACAGAATTCGATAAGAGGATTGCTAAAATAATTACTAATAGGTTATCAGTATACACAGCATGTATAATGGAAATATACATGATTTTATTAAACCTACAACAGCTACGTACTGATGTTCATTTTTGTTGGATACCAGCGCATGTTGGAATAGAGGGAAACAAGGTTGCTGATAAACTTGCTAAAAGTTTAATAAACAAAAACGGTATTTTAGAAGGTCAGAGGTAAAATCAATAATTCAGCAGGGAATAGTGGAAACTTTGTGAAATATATGGAACAATAACATCAAGTGTAGGGACTATAATACAATCCAAAAATGTGTTAGAGTAAGAAGTAGGATAAGTAAAAGCAGAAGATATAATTCTAACAAGGTCAAGACTAGGTCATACAAGGTTAAACAAATAGATTATGAAAGAGATAGATTGCTGATAAGGTGTGAAACAGTGGTAAATTGTTAAAGTGGAGTGTTAAACGTGCTTGATGGGATTGTAGAAGGTTTAATATGAATATGGAAAGGGAAAGACAGGGTGATGGATGTGGGAAGGGTTTGAAGGGTGTCTGTTGGGGATAGGGGGACACACAAATATAGGTTCAAAGGGATTTAATCAGATACTTAAATGAAACCCTGAAAGGTCTAATAAACAGAATATAATTCCAATATAGTCATGATTTTACACACTCCGATACAGTAGGTGGCGGCATACATCTTTAACGTTGGTTTGTAGCCCGTCAGAAAACCAAAGAAGAAGCAGAAGAAGAAGAACATCATGAAGAACATGGCTACTGTGGAGGATTGATAGAGTGATGTAATTATTTAGTGTTGCACAATAGGTTTGCCATATATTCGACATGGACAACACGTATCACCAAGCGTCAAATAAACAGCAGCCTTCTGTCTATACTGGCGGCTATCTGGAGACACCATTTGCCGCCAAGCGAACACCGCCAAGCACGGATCATCAACCGACACAGCCGGACAACACTGCTCCACACTGGACCCCTTCACAGGGATACGACGGTCCCCCGTACGGATTCAGGTGCGATTTCTCCGCACCGTCTACAGGAGGACGAGGTTTCGGAGGACCTCGCTTATGCCTTCCGTATGGATTTGACCCATCCGTCCCCCCGCCTCCTTTCGGCTGTGTTCCACCCAGACACTTCCCTAGCATGATTCCCACCGCTCCGGTAAACACATACTGCAATGGTGGGGCCTCAGCGTTTCATCGTACACAACAATTTAGGCCCGGTCCTCAGCCTAACGTTACCCAATATGACCCGGACTCTAGTCAGAAACACCAACAGCATGAATATCAGGATTTCTCTGAGAGTGGTGCTCCGTTCGGCTGCACAGTGTTTTCCCCGCGGGGTAATGACAACCAGAGTCCGGGAACAACAACACGAACTGAAGATGCAACAGGCCTTCAAAGAAAGCACGATCAACAGTGGCTTAGACTTTTCTTACAAAGCAGAGGCAAAACCTCCAAGATCCCACAGACCCAGCAGAGCCGTGTTCCTGACCTGAGAGGGGCTCTGTACAGGGCAGCTCAACTCATCTCTCAGCTGGCAGGGTCCTGTGAAACTCTGAAGAAAAACGTGGAAAATGAGTGTGCTTGGATGGACTCATATGTAATGGCTTTAAACGTGAAGAAAGAGATACAAGACAAACTCAAAGTTCTTAGTGACGGTCCGTGTTTAGATACCTGGAAAGCTAAATTGTCTCGTGTTGCTAAGAGGAGGGCCCTGCGACTGAGAGCCAGAAAACTGCAGCAGATGGAGATAAAACATAGAGAGGACCTGCTCTCTGAGAAAGAGGCTGCCATAGATAAATGGAGAATGCAACAGATACACAAAGTAGAGGAGAAGAAGAAGGTGAATACATTTGTCATAGAATTCAAAGATGTATTCACTTTTGTCCACTTGGGGGCAGAAGAAGTATAAAGTAAAGACATACATGATATCATGTATGAAGTTATTCACTTTAGTAGCTTGTTCAGTTGGCCTCCTGGTTAAGGTCTAATTAGTTCAGTATTCACCACGCTCATCAACTCCACGTGGAACTTTCTCATCCACTACAAACAAGAAACCTGTAAAATGACTGAGTATTTGTATGGTGCACTTCACTCCCCGCTAACACTGAGATGAGATGGGATTCAGCTAAGCAGTGTCCTGGGGAAAAAAAACACTGGTATCTGTCCATGTAGATAATTTTGGTTTTATTTTCCCAGGCTTTAAGAAATGTGTCTGTGAAATGTCTACCTCCACTCCAGAACAATGGAGGTGAATGGAAGTTAGTTTGTGTTGTGTAAAGCTAACAGGTGATGTCTGGGGATTTTTATTCAAAAATTATGGTAAAAGCATTGAACTTAGACAACAAGTCCTATAATTTAACAACAAATGGCAGACCATATCATGCTGTGACATATTACCGTTCATTTAGACGCGATAACTGTGAACCACAGTAGGTATATTTTGTCACAATGGGATGATAAGGGGGAAAAGCAGAAGATGATAATGGAAGGTCAGATGTTTATCTGTTTATTTATCAGGAACAAGAGCTGAAGATGGCTGCAGATGCTGTTCTCTGTGAAGTGAGGAAGAAGCAGGCAGACGTAAAGAGGATGCAGGATGTTCTGAGATCTCTGGAGAAACTGCGCAGACTGAGGAAAGAGGCAGCACTGAGGAAAGGTGAGTTATTGCTGTTTTCAGTAGGGGTGTCACGATTCTCCAATTCTTCGATTCGATTTTCGATCTTTTT
>NW_023339663.1:31052225-31052487 GCF_004916995.1 Morone saxatilis
AGTTATTAGCCTAAACGCACTTTTTATGATAGTAGCGCCACCTAGTGGCCGACCCAAAAAGCGACGCATAGAATATCCCATTTTCACCAGGCCTGACAACTTTGCCAAATAAAATTTAGTTTTCGTATATGTTCAGGGGGGCAAAATAGGGACCTCCAGTCGCTGGCTCGGTCCCTAATAATAAGAAACAGCAATTACAATAGGGACCTAAAAGTATCAGTGATATTCGCAGTGGCAGTCAGGCAGGACCATGGCAGGAGGC
>NW_023339663.1:31052613-31059351 GCF_004916995.1 Morone saxatilis
GTGCATCATGGGAAATCCCCCGATAGTCTAGGCCTATAGCAGCATTTATGGACATTTAGATATTGATATCCTAGTGAAGTGTAAGTCAGACTGAACCTAAAAATATGTCTATCATGTCTGTGTTTAGATTTGACCAGTTATGACTTTGTAAAGGAGTGCAATTTTTGTTGCAAATTATGGCTTGTGTGTGCCCCTTGGGAGGCACGCCTTACAACCTCTGGTGTAAATGAATGAAAACATGTTTTAATCAGGTCAAACTCTGTGTGTGCATGTGTGTGTGTCTGTCTCTAAGTGAACTGAGGAATATGGACGATGTCCCCCTGAAGATGCCACAGGGTGCCTCACAGGAAGTTAAAGAAGTACTCAAAGTTATTGTCCCTGATTATCTCATCATACTGCAGGAGACAGAGGTGAGTGTGTCTCTTCTTTGTCTGTGTATGTTTATATACCAACTGCCAACGTCCTGTGGTTACACTCTTTCAGCTCATGTTTAGCTGTCTGGCTCGCAACTACTGGGGCAAAATATGTGAAGTTGGGGCTAATGTGCTGCCAGAGGAAAGGCAATGATGTTAAAGTGTAACTACACCCAATTCTGCTAGGTCCCTCGCTCTCAGCAAATTAAAAATAATGTATCAGAAACCTGCAAAGGACGACATCATCATCATCATCATCATCATCATCATCATCTTCATCTGCTTATCCACTTATCTGCAAAGGACAGTGCAATAATTTTTATTATTATATATAAGTTACTCTAAGTGGTCATTAGGTGCTTTAAGTAAAGTAATGAAATTCCTGAAGTATAGGCAGATATAATACATTACAAATTGGTTATTAGTCACTGTAAGTGGTTAACAGGAGCCGTCGCAGCACGTTTCATCCAAGTCCACCATTTTGGATTTAGTGGTCATTTTTGGAGATTCTCAAAAGCTTGAGTTTTGTTTTGTTTTTTCACGATGAAACAGGAAGCTGTTGTCACCTTTAGTGTACATTGTCCAGTTTGCACGGAGAGGGGAGTGCGAGTGGGAAGATTTTGTAAGGAGCGCAGAGCTGATGTTTTTAAAAGTTGGAGCATCCCCTTATCTCCATCCGGCTCCAGTGTCGTTCCAGTTTCACTCCGGTATGCGTATGTCTATCCCTGTTACCACTGTGCATGCCCTCTGGATCATTCCCATGTTCATTCAATGTCAGTTTACACCCGAGTGAGAGCATGGCTGTTTATATTAGAAGCACATTTTTCTGCACCGGTCAACAACTGATCTTCTAACCTTCATAATGACTTCATGAATTTTGGGTTTGGATAATTATCATACAGCTTAAATAGGGTTTAAGATGAGCTTTTTTTGGAGCGATAATTAAATTATAAAGTATTTTATAATTTCAAGTCAAGTAAAGTATCATAAAAGTTCATAATTGCTGGTCACTAATGCATTATAATAACTGTTACTACTGAATCATTTAAAATAAAAATGAATACTTTAAAATGTGTTATGACTATTGTTAGTGTGTTCTAACTATAATTATACATTGCTTTAAGCACAGTATAACTCATTTAAGTAATTTTAAGTTTATAATGCATTATAATGCGGTCCCCAGAGATCGAACCGCCAACCTTTAGTGGACGACCTGCTCTACCTCTGAGCCACAACAGGGGCTGCATGGGTGTCTCTTCTGACACCTTTCACATGTGTTCATGTCATCACACGTTCTTGAGTGATGACCAGTCTTAAAACATCCAAAGCAAAGCTTTTCTGCATGCACAAACTTGACAAAATGTTGAACTGTCTTCTCACCAAACTTTCTGCACGTGGCAAGGTCATGTCCTGTTCTTTTGCAGAAGACGCACGATGGGATGGTGCTCTGTTTCGTGTTTGTGGATAGTGTCTTTGCTTGAATGGCTTGGCATTGTTGACGACTTTCCACAGTTTTGAGTGCTTAAAGAGGATACAGGTATTGAGATCTGCTTTCTTTGATAGGAAGTCTACGAACTCTTTAAATGGTGGATATCCAGCATTTGCTCATCTGTCTTCCATCACTTTGCGGTTCCATCTGAATACCAACCAATCTGGCAACTTCAGCAAAATATTTTGACTCTTATTGCATTAATTGAGAACCTTCAATGCTTCAGTGCCTAGTAGGAAAAATCCTTCAACGACTTTTTTTGCAGCGCCACCTTTCTTACGTAGTTTTTCATTCTTAGGAATGTTTTTTGTGTCTATTAGTGTTTCAAAAGATAGTCGCCAGTCTTTGAATTTTCAACGGCTCTCCAGTGAATAATGCAGGCTCTGGTGTTGGAAGACGATTGGCACTTATAGCTTTGCTTGCACATTGACCAAATCCGAATTGTTCTGTACTTGAAGAACTGGCATCGAAGTCTGTGCAGTTTGAGTTATGTATGGGGAACTTGTGAGGTTGAGAACTTAAAGTTTTCCTGCAGATTCAGCGTTATGTAGCAAATCAGTTGCTTCAGAATTTTATTCAACTTGATCATAGACCTTTATTTGAGCTCTTGTGGCGTTCAGCTTCTTCACTTCTTCTAAGCGTTCAAGCTTTCTATGCTTGTTTTGTATTGCTTGTTGTTTAGCTAGGTTCTCAGATTTAAATTGTTACAGCCGTTGTTTACCTTTCAGCTTCTGGCCTCTCAATTATACAGCAGATGGGGTCTTCACGCACAATTTTAAAAGTTAAGATTTCAAAACTGTTAAAAGAGCCAAAACTGAGATTGTTTTTAAAGACGATACCCCCCACCCCTGCAAAGTGAAACTGCTAGCTGCTAGTATGGGTGTGAGACGAAAAGTCAGCAAAGTGAAATTTCATGGTAATCCATGCAACCCCTGTTTTATTTTTAGAAAACCATAAGCTACATATTTGGCTGGGTATAATTTTTCATTGACCTGTTGACCTTTTGTCCCTGTGACAGTATGAGTTCAGTCTGGAGAACTGGGTGCTAACTGGGCTGCAGAGTGGCTTCACCAGCCAGCATCTGCCTCAGCTGGTCTCCTCTTCATCAGGACTGCTGCCGTCTTGTCCGCCATACTGGATGATGTTCAGCAGCCCACAGCAGAGCCGCCTGGCCAGCCGCCACTGCTCCGACTTCTGGGAGCCCAATCCTCGACAGCGTTCCCACAGCCTCAACCCCGCCGTCCTGCGCACCAAGTTTGCCATCTCAGACTCTGAGGATGAAGGAGACAGTGCCACAAAGAAAGCCAAGACATGTTTGTCAGTGAAAGCCAGCTCAGATGGAGAGCGTCCTGCTGCTTCATGTCAGCATGGTTTGAGGAAAGCACAGAGAGCCTTCATCCCAGACCTCCTGAACCCTCCAGCCTGCCTCAGCAGCCTGCCATACCAGCGCAGGAAGAACCTACGTCAGTCCTCCCTCTCAGTGCTGGACAAGTCGGTAAGACATACACATTTCAATACAAGAGAACATGCTGGAGTGTGACCAGTGGTGCTCCAGTTTGATTCACAGTACATAATTAAACATTTTAAATACCAGTCTGACATTTTGAAGAAGATACCTCAGGTCCAGGGTGTGGTAAACCTAACTTAGAAATGAGCACTGACCTGCAGCATCTCACAAATATGTTTTTGATGTTTTCAAGATGCATTCTCCCACACAGCCAAAACTGAAATACATTTTTCATTGTTTTGATTCTGTCCTTCATCAAACTGTACCTAGAAAACAACAAGGTCAAAGTTTAGATAAAAATTAAGGTAAACTTTATTCTTTAATGTGAGGGTGTTTACATTCACAGTAAATGAGCGAGAGAATGTGGGGGCTGTAGCCCTTTTTATACACAGTCCAGTCCCCAGTTTGGAGGACCAAAGTTTCTGTGACAAATTAAAATACTTCACTTTTTGGTTCATGACTCCAGGCCTTCAGCTTTATCAGTTATGATAAGTAAGTAATTAGATCAGAAAAGATCTCAGACTGCAGCTTCATTTGTAAAAACATGTCCAAAGATGATTCGGCCAAACGGCATCCTCTGTGGCTGGCAAATGCCAACACGGAAGCAAAAGAACTACAATTCCTTGAATGGACACTTGAGGCTAGCTACAGAAGTGAGTCAGCCTCCATAAAGCCCCATATTCAAATAAACATGTTTACAACCTGGCACAAAAACTGTTTTGGTCTCTGTAGCTATTTTCCCCATTCATGACAACTGTACAGGGTGAAGTTTTTATAAAACTCCAAAAGTTTTGGCGTTATGCATACTTAATGGCGTGGCAGCTTTGAGTGACAAGTCGGTGCTGTAACAGGCGGTTTTTAGTAACCTTTTTTCATTCAGTTCGCCTCACCCTTGGTCTGCTTCTGCTCAAACTATATGTTGACAGATATAGTATTGCTTGCCCTTGTCCTTGCAGCAGTACTAGAGGAAAAAAACAACATCATCTTCCTGACTCAAGAGTGGGTCAACACTACACCTGGCATTCTATTGTTTAAGAAATTTTAACAGGGTTATTGCACAAAAGAGCAGAGGCGACATCTAAAAACAGACTGACAGATTGAACGGGTGCATAGAAGAAGAGTGTGAGAAAGGATGAACCTGGCATGCAGGTAATCAAGCATACAGTTTGTACTTAAACCAAACTTAAAACCAAATTGAAAAATCACACTCAAAAGATAGAAAAAAAGGCCCCATATCTGTCCTAACATTGCTGACTGCTCTGTATAAAACAACTTCTAATAAACATCCTATCATATTGTAATAAGGGATGTGATCTAATGTTTTAATGAGATCCAGTGTTTTTCATTTTTCACATTCACATTATGTCACTATGCTTTAACCATGAAAGCCTTAGGTTTGTTTTCCATGTAGCCTAATGAGTGAGAGTTTACAGTGTGGCTGATGAAAGCTTATGCTCTGGGGCATAGCCCTCCCTCCAGTCTGCAGGAGCAGACTATGAATACAGCCTAAAGCTCAGAGCATTACCTTTTTCTGAGCCGTACTATGAATCTCCACACATAAGCCAAGAACACATAGGGCTTACTGTGGTATCATACATGCTCACTGCCCAACACAGCAGAATTAGCTTGACTGCATTTATATTTAGGTTGGCAATAAGTCATTCATTAAATGTCTTTAAATTGAAATTGAAATTCTATCAATGTCAACACTGTTGTTTTTTTTGTTGTTGTTTTTTTTCAGTTCACATTTCCAAAATGTTTTCAGAGATTTACACTCTAAAAATAGACTGTGTAAAGTCTGCTCCCTGAATCCAGCCAGGTTATAAGAGGTTCATCAGGATTAGCAAGTGGGTCTTCTGAAAAAGTCTTCCTCAGCAGAGTTGTATCTCAGGTCAAAACTGCTGTCAGCCTGTCTGTGTAAACACACACTTATTACAGTCTGTTGTTCCCTAGAAGTCTATCAAGCAAGACTCCTGTAGAACTCCTCCCTTGACCTCAACCCACCAGGGTCTCTCCTCTTCTGCTTTGGACTCATCAGCAGAGCTCCTGTCAGCTCTGAGCCCAGAGGAGAGAGAGCTACTGGGGGCCATCACTGCCCGGGGTTACCCCCTCCGTACTGCCATTATTGCCCTGCAGAAGACAGGCCAGCAGACACCAGATCAGGTAAGTCAGTTCACATACAACACATACTGTAAGACCTCTGACCTTTCTTTACTGTATGCCATTCACACTGACCCCAGATCAGGTTGGTCAGTGTGACATACACAGCCAGTCACTCAAACTGCTGCTTTAAGCCAGAGGCTCTTTGGCTGCCACTGGTTGTCCCCCCCCCTCCTTCTCCTTCTCTTGTTGCCTGATGCGGTGTGTCTAGATTCCACAGTAAATACCTCCTTTTGTCCAATTGCAGGGTGTTAAAATCTTTGAAGCCAATTTTGATATCAACATGCGGGAGTTGAAACAATCTGATGATATATTGGCCAACAGTGTAAAATACAAACACACAACATACACCTACAACATTGATATAGACTTGTTTTTTCTTTTTTTTTATTCTGACCCAAATACATACCGAACATTTCTCTACTGTCATTTACTACGACTGATCAGCCGTACTAATATATAATATACAATAATAATAATAATATACACTTATTATTGTTGTCTGACAATATAACAGTATAGCTGTGTAGAAGAAAAAACATGAGCTTATAATTGGGCCAATTACTCCAAACCTTTGTAGAATGTAGAATGTAGAATGTCAAATCAGACAGTTAGTTCACCCACTTAAATCACCCAGTGGTGTGTAGCTCAAAGACTGGACAACAGTTGGAAACAGCTGCAAGCTCTACTCCACTCAGTCGGCTCCACAAGGGGGCACCTTGGAGTAGTCCCCTCGCTCACTTGTTTTTCCTGTATGAAAGCATATCCATGTTTTCTCATGACTGTGGTTTATATATCTATATCCATCTATCCCACCAACTAAAATGAATTACTAAGTCATTTTAAGCCACTGTTAAAATAGAACGCAGAACGAGTTTCTACAGCCTGGTCCCTGTTATTCAGGAATGTAGGCGGCTGTGGCTCAGAGGTAGAGCGAGTTGTCCACTAATCGGAAGGTTAGAGGTTTGATCCCTGCATGTCGAAGTGTCCATAAGCAAGACACTGAACCCCAAATTGCTCCCGATGCTGTGAATTGGTGTATGAGTGTGTATAGATGATTAGTTTCCGTTCTGGTGAGCAGTTGGCATGCAGCCACTGCCGCCACTGCCATCACTGTATGAATGTGTGTGAATGGGGTAAGTGTGACATGTAGTGTACAGCGCATTGAG
>NW_023339663.1:31059451-31063873 GCF_004916995.1 Morone saxatilis
GCTTTAAGAACAGATAGATGCTGTTAAGTTCTTAGTCTTGTGTGGGAACTGAAGATACTTTAATGAAAATCCAAAACAAAACCAGAGCAGAGGCAGGCAGGTGAGGCAGGGAGCTGGCTGGCAGGGTGTAGTCTTCTGCAGAATAGCTCAGGAGAATCTGGACTGCAGCAGCATGCAGAGTGAGAGCAATGAATATTCTGGCAACTGGCAGGAGTGAAGACCAGGTTAAACACTTAAGGTAGGGGATATGGCAGGTGAATTCAGGTGTGCCTCCTGCTGCCAACAGGAAGGAGCCAGCCACAAAACCCTCTGCCACACACCAAGCCTCTGGCGGACAACAGAAACAGAGAAAGGGGGAACAGAGAGGACAAAAAGAAAGCACAACATAGACAAACTAAGCCAAACCATAACAATTATCTGTATTATCTGTGAAACAGTCTGAAGTTCTCTGAGTAGTTGTGACAGATTTATTAAAGATTTACACCACCAAGACAATGTTTTTTTATTTTTATTCAACTCTCATTTCTCTTCTGTGTTCTGGTCTTATTTAACCTTGTTTCCCTGAAAGAATCCGTCTGGGAAGAATGCGTTATTCAAGACTTGTTTTCTGTGAAAACAGGAGCAATGTCCATCAGAGACTGGTTCCCATAAACAGTGATAAACATTAAAAGAACAGATTTTCATTTTTCAGTGTAACATCACCAAAACAGACCTGTTGAATATTAATGGGTGATATTTTAATAGTTTTGGTTATAATTTCTATCAGTTTCCAAATCATTGTTGTACTGTAATCTACAAACACTGTAACATTCCTACAAAGATGTTCAAGCAGTCACACAATCAGATGCAAGCCAACAGTTTAGCCAGATTATGCAAACTTCTTTCTGGATGTCAAACTGAAAGATTTGGCTTTATTGTCACAATACAGGGTTTACACAATGAAATGCAGTTGTAGGCTCCAAAGTGAAAGCAGCTAGTACTTCCTCATTGTATGAGAAAACTGCATACATTTACACTGAGTACAGTAGGTCAAAGTGGAAGCAGAAATAGATCTGTAAATTGTGATGGATGTTTACAACAGATAGGTTGTAAACACAGTAGTCGTTTGTGTCTGATGTTTCATGACCTTTGAACTATGTCCAAATGAATGAAAATTAGATGCCTGTGGTAATAAATCAGAATGGTCTTGTAAAGGATCAGCTCAGTCATCAGCACATTAGGTCACACTCTTACAGGTTAGCAGAGCATTGTGGGGAGAATCTGTGACCAAGGTCTGTTAGGATTTGGTCCTGGGTCCAATCTGGACAATCTCCGATTAGGGAGACAGTGGCTTTAGGCAGCCTCATCAGAAATGTATATATGGATCCAATCCTGCCAAAACCTTTCATTTCACGCTTAAGTCTCCATGCATAATCTTGTACTGTGTACTCTGTTGTCACCTGTCGACTGAGTGTGAACACAGAGTCTCCTCTAACCACAGCAGTGAACAGAGAGCCTTTACAGTTCCCATACTGACCCGACATGGCTGTCCACTGGCCTGAGCTCAGGTTGTAGCAGTCCATTACACACAGTAAGAAGTCATCACGGGGTCCATTGCGCATCACATACAGATTATCCTTGTGGGCCACCATATAAAGACCATAACTGTGTTGTCGGATGAGTGTGGTGACGAGAAGCCACAGGTCCTGTTCAGGCACATACTCATGTATTTCTGTGGCCCCCTTACCTTTCCAGAGACATATAAAGATCCTGTTTGTGGCTATAGCAGACACCACCGAAGCTGCAGGGCAGGGTAGGGGGGAGACAAAGCTCCAGCTTTGATTAGACACTCTGTATCTCTCCACAGATGACAGGGTCTTCATGTTGTACTCGCCTCCTACAGTGTAGAGGCAGCCCTCGTGACCTATCAGAGTCAAGTTGTAGCGTAGCTGATGGGGGCCACAGATGGTGGACCATGTGTTAGCTGCAGGGTTGTAACAGAAACCATCCTCTACCACCTTCTTGCTTACGTCATGTACTCCTCCAATGATGTAAAGTATGTTGTCCAGGACGGCCACTCCTGCCATGGTAGTGCTTGTGCTCACTGGCAGATGTGTCAGGACCTTCCACTCTCCATTGTCCTCATCCAGGTGACAGACTGTTCTCTGGAGATCCTGCAGCAGATCAGTTGAGGGTGAGTGGCTGCACACTGCCATATAGCTACTCGGGAGAAGAGACTCAATGTACTCTACCAGCTTTTTGGGTAAGGTGTGAACATCCTCCTTCAGGTCAGTGTACATATCTCTGATGAATAAGGCAGAACTGTGGGAGAGCTCCCACACACCGTAGGTGGTAGCTGTGTGGTACATGAGCAGGCAGTTTTCAGAATTGACAATATTGATCAAGTGCCTGGTGAGAGCTGGCACCTGCAGAAAAGCAGTACACTCGATGGCTTCCACAATCTGATCACTGTTCAGTACAGGTCGTTCCCCGTTCAAGACCTGTAGCATAACCAGAAAGCCTAGAACCCCAACACATCGCAGGTGGATCTCTTCCTGTTGGCTCTCTTTCATTCCTGACTGGAACAATGCTCTGAAGTACTCACAGCTCTCAGCCAGAACGGTTTTATCCACAATGAAAGAGCTGTGATCGATGTAGACCCTTAGGCTGTGCAGTGGCTTACAGAGTTCTGGCTGCTGGATGAAGTGTGGACAGCTGCTGGACTCCATCACCTCCTCATCTGCATGACATCCCAGCTAGACTGCTCACAAGTGTTTGATCCACACGTTGATCTTCCAGGGTGTTTTACCACATACTGCCAATGAGAATGAATGCCCCGATCCAGAGCAGATGCTAGCTGATACGCTACTCTCTACTTATTTTCACAGCTCTGAGAACAGACTCTATACATAGCAGGCGGACGTGTGACACAGTTCAAGTACATTATGATGACATGCAGCCAGACGAGAAAGAGGAGCCGGATAATGGTAGGGTAGCTGTGAATGTGCAGATGATTCATGCTTGCTTTTTGTTTATGGCTGACAGTTGGGTAACAGCTGAAAGTTTGTCCTTGAGCAGCAGGAGCAGTCACACTGTAACAATAGTTTGTTCCCCTGGGTCACATATTGTGCATGCCACTATTTCAACAGCATTGTTGGGCAGTAAGGCATTACTAGTAATAATATTACAGTAATAATATTACTTTCTGCAGTAACTAGTAGTGTGACTAATGATACATTTCAGTAATAATAGTACGATCTTACTTTAGTTGGCACCCCCTATTGATTTGAAATCCAACAACCCAATCATATCCTTTTGTTTCATCATGGAGGAAAGCTTGGAAGATGTAAACGCTTACATTCAGTAGCTGGAAATATTCAATTTCTTTGATTTTAATAAACCAAGCTGGTCTGAAAAAAGTCTGGAATTTGGGGAGAAGGTGTACAATTATCAACTTTGTGGGTAGTAGCAGAAAAGTAATATAAATAGTGTAACTGTTGGCAGGAATATTGGGGAAAAACGAATTAGTTTGTGTTCTGTTTTATAAGTACAGTCCATTTACCATGTATACATTGCTCTCAGGAAAATACACAATGAACAATGTGAAAATATTTATAATACATTTAATAGCAGCCTACTCTCAGGTCTTGAACGTCTCATCATTATGGAGAGAGATATGTCTCAATATATGCAAACACCGCAATCCACGCGCATGATATAATTTGCAAACGCAAAGTCAACATTCGTGACTTGTAAATTTAATTTGCAAGCGCAAAGTCAAAATTCGTGACTTGTAAATTGGTATTTGCACAAAGGGGTAATATTTCAATAACAATACAAGTGGTGATGTACTAGTGGAAGAGCGAGGAAGTGTGTAAGACAGCAATCTGCTTCCTGTCCCAACTCTGCATTGTCAGGATTAGAAATAAAGCTTTGCCATATTCCTGGATAAGAGATCGCTCCATCCAAAGTGGATGGATGCCGTCTCTCTCCTAATCAGACCAGGTTTTCCCCAGAAAAGGCTGCCAGTTATCAATGAAGCCCGAGTTGTTTTCTGGACCACCACGACACAGCAGCGTGGAATGACGACATGCGGCTAACCACTGGTCACATTGGGCAGGGGTCCAGAGAAAACTTAGGTGTCCGACATGTGTTTGGCAAATCTACACACCGGTTTGATTGATGCCATCAGGACCACATCATCCGCAAAAGCAGCGATGCAATCCTCAGCCCACCAAACTGCAACAACTCCCCCCACGACTACGCCCTCGATATCCTGGTCCATGAAAGTTACAAACAGGATTGTGACAAAGCGAATCTGGACACATACTCTCACTTTGGAAATACAGGGATTGGAAGGCCCTGAGAGTGCACCCTTACCCATACTCCCGCAGCACTTCCCACAGGATATCCTGGGGAACCCAGTCATATGCCTCTCCAAAT
>NW_023339663.1:31063898-31067516 GCF_004916995.1 Morone saxatilis
CAAATCCACAAAGCACATGTAGACCGGATGGGCATATTCCCAGGCCCCTTCCAGGACACCTGCGAGAGTGAAGAGTTGGTCTGTTGTTCCACGACCAGGACGTATTAATGTTAAAAATGAAAAAAAAGCATAATACAGAGAATTGTATAAAAAAGTTTGCAATCAGCTGTTGATATGATCTTCTTCAATATTTGGCAAGGCTAAAAAAACTATGGCCTGCTTCAGTTTGAATGATTCTAATCCTTCATGTGTCCACTGAATCTTTTCTGACGTGCCATAGATCATATCATGTACTGGTGTCAACATAATTGGCAATCCACAGTCTACAAAAGTTACACATGCCTAAAAAAGGACATTATTTGTATTTTTGTCTCTGGCTGAGGTATCTGTAGGATAGCATTTTCTCATTTCTTGGGAAAATATAGTTGTGGATTCATAATAGCCTTGAGCCAACTGCTATATGTATATATCTTGCCTTTATAAGTGAATGCAAACCAGAATTGTGATTTTGTATCTAATCGAATTGAGAAAAATGCATTCGCTAAATCTATCACAGTGTACCAGACATTTGTGGGCTTAATATTGTTTAAAAGAGTGTAAGGATGAAGTACATTTGGTGCACGTGGAATCACCGCTTTATTTACAGCTTGCAAATAATTTACTAGTCTCCAACCTGTAGCAGGAGGCAGCTTTTTAACTGGCAAGATTGGTGTATTACATTCCACCAGAGCACATTTTTTTTATCAGTCCTTGAAGTTTTTACTTCAACCATGCCATCCTCTGCTTCAAGTCTTAATAGGTACTGTCTTACAAAAGGTCTGTAGTTATCATATAACTTTGTTTGTTTTGTTAAAGGCTCAATAGCCATATTTCCAGTTGCAGATAAGATAAGATGGTCCTTTATTGATCCCCGGTAGGAGAAATTCAATACAAGAAACAGCAGCATAGGGGAATGTAGTACTTTTTTCATCTCCCTTGCACACTTTCAGAATCTTTTCAATCAGTTTTTTACAACCGTCAACCTGCAGTGTAAAAAAATGTTCAGTAGGTCTTACACAACCCGATGCCTATGACCATTTTCAGTAGGTCTTACACGACACTAAATTTTAGGCCTTTTTCACACACACACAGGTAACCATTTTGTCTTCAAATGAAAAAACTGACTTCTCACCTCTATTCGATCCCGTAGACCAACCAGTCCCTCCTCCCACCTTATGGAATGCCTTATTCTGAATTCACAGAAAAGGATTTTTTATTTTGCCGTGCACAGTCTCTTTACTCCCAGGTCACGGAGGAGGGAAAGAAAGGCGCTCAGGATCCGGCTTCAAGGGCCAAGTTTGTGGGTGAAGAATCACGCCCAAAGAGAGTATATTTTCAGTCAAAGCAGGATACTTGTGAACGTGTACTAACTGCCACCCTGCAGCCAATAAATATGATTTATCGTAAAACACTGCATTACTGTTGTTGAGTGTTATCTTCTTTCTGTTGCAGCGACCACATGGAAGTTCGTGCTGCTCGGACTGGCCTTTGTCTGCCTTCTTGTTGGTTTTCTGCTATTGGGAATGGGAGCCATGGCCAACAAGTATGAACCGAAGTTATACAATAATTTTCAATTCAATTTATTTTCATAGCATGCCCAGTGGTGCAGAGATTACAGCAGCACCAAGTGCATTTGAGGTCCCACCAAAACGGCCTAATGATCATTAATCATAATAATGCTAATGTTGTTCAGCTCCACACACAGATACATGGAGAGCAGACAGACAGCAGAGAAAGGACAGACAAGAAAGAGATCTCGGTGCAGTTTATTAGAGTTGACGACAACTCCAGTACAAATTTAAAAAAATAAGAAAAGCAATATTTCCACCTGCTTTGTCCACAGTTGTATGGATAGATTTGTTGGATGGATGGATTTTCATAGCAACACTATATATGGCATAGTTTCCTGTCTTTTTTCTTTCAGGAGCAGAAAGAAGATTGCAAAGTACAAGGCAGCAGCTGCCATGGCTCAGAAGAGTGAAGGTGAGGAACTGCTGATCATTTCACTCAGAGATGACAGTAGCAGCAAACCATCCCTTGACAGCCTGCAGCAGGGAAACAAACCTTCCAATGGGGAGGTGAGTGAGCTCAAAGCAGGAAACATAGTAGTCACATGGAAAGATGGCAATACTTCCTGCCTATACTCAGATACTGCAGCAGTGGAGGAGAAACAGGAGGAGGCAGCTGCTGAGCCTGAGGCTGATGAAGCAGTGAAGACGATGGAGTGAAGAGTTCCGATAACACATTACAACAAGTGTGAATAATCTCAGCCTGTGACACAGTGTTACCATGGTCCTCTACACCTCTCTCACATACAGTTAAACTTTCACCACTTCTTGCTAGAAGCATGTACAACTTGCAATACATGCAGCCTGGTAGTTCAACAGACTAATCAGTCCTTGACATTGTTTGAATGTTAAATGTAGGGGTTATACCATATATATATATTGCCAACAGTGCAAGACCAAAGTTTATGTTACTCAATAGGCTAGTTCAACATTTTGGGAAATATACTTATTTGCTTTTCTTTCTAAGAGTGAACGTTTCTCTTTTGTCTGTATGCTAAGTAGGCTAAAGCCTACAGGGAAGTAGGTTATCTTAGCATAAAGACTGGAAACCACTAATCTGGCTCTGTCCAGGTCCAACACAATTTTAATTCTGAAATATATTTTTTTAAATAAAAAATCGTTTTTGTTATTGTTCTCGCTCAACTAAGCCCAACATGCATCTCTGCACCTTTTCACAGCCGGTATACATAAATAAAAATAAAATTACTTTCACTTAAGTGTGACAGTTAAATTGCACCGTACATTTGGAGATTAATTTTATCCAAAGCCTAAGTATATATATATAATGCACTGGTTGAACTTAGTTTTAGCTCGTAGCCCCACCTGGCGGAATCCACGCTACTGGATTTCACATGTTAATCTGTGACATTTCAAGACGCTGATAAGCTAATTTTTTTCATTTAACCTTTATAAAAAGCAAGACTAGCTCTTTTTCCATTTCCAGTCTTTTTACTAAGTTAGGCTAACTGTCTCATGGCTGTAGTTTGGTATTTCACATATCTAAGCTGGAATCGGTGGGAATTGTTGCATACTCCTTACAAATAACTTTATAAAGAGTATGGTGTACACCTGCTCTATTTGAGTGTCCCGAGATAACTTCTGTTATGATTTAGTGCTAAACAAAAAAAAAAGCTCACCAATGAACACAATGCATCTTGTTTGTTTAATCTGTACACAAAAATAAACAACACATTCTCACAGGTTGTCAGATACCAACGCTCCTTTCTTACACCCCTAAGCGTCTCATACACACGGTAAATGGACCAAAGGGTCACGACAAAACTTCTGTATTTAACCGCCTGCAAATAAGAACAGGCTAAAATAAATGTTAAATCAACAAGTTGTAGTTTTAGGAAGAGTTCCATGCTGTAACTGTGTCAGACAGCAGCCAGGTGTAGTGACTGTGTGCAGTTTCTTGGAGTCTTGTTGTCATGGGGAGGTTGTAGTGTGGTGACCTAAATTCAATTTTATTTTATAGTATATTAGATATGATCTCTTTTCTTAGTTCCTG
>NW_023339663.1:31067616-31078652 GCF_004916995.1 Morone saxatilis
AAACCAGTCAGTGAGCAGACAGTGTGAAGCTGCATGGACTTTCTGTGTGTTTCCCTGATGATGTGTGCGTTCTTGAGGAAATGTGAGTGATTTCTGCTTGTAGTTATGGATAGTTTGTGATAGTGTGTGATGTGATGAACATTAATACAAAGTACTTAATAGGATTCTTTTAGACAGATATAGTGTTTCCTTCTCATTGTTCTATTAGCTCTTTGGTTGAAAGCGGTGTCTAGATCCCGAAGAAGGTCTTGCGACCCCTAGTGAAGCTTGGGCAACCTATAGTGTGGGTCCTGGCCCCCAGGTCGGGAATGAATGAACTTACTGTTGGATCCAAAGCTTTGTATTATCTGTGCCAAACCAATAGCAAAATCCAAGAAACAAGATCTTTATGTCAAGAATCCAAAGGTAAAATGCCTTCGAGAATACTAAACGTTGAAGAATACATACTCTCCTTCAAAATAAAATATCATACCATGTATCATGTAGAGCAAACTACTCCAGTAACATCAATGAACATCTGCTCATAGAGAGAGGCTCCCTACTTAGCCAAAATTTTTCAATATACGAAGGGATTGCTTCATTTGTGGTAAAGATAGTATCATACCAGAATGTCTGACACCTATTACAACAGGTACAGGCAAGAGTACCAGAGACAAGGTCCTTAATCTGAGGACCCAAATGAGGCAAATGAGCAAGGTAAATATAAATCCTGCGAGTTGAAAAAAAGGCTTCTTCAACATTACAATGACACGCTGGTATTTTTTTAATATGCTGAAAAAACACTGTGCTTTAGGAATATGTCCATTGGGACATTGAGAGCAGCTACTCAACTCAAGACAGATGACTGTAAGACAACACTTCCAAAGACATTGACAATTTTTCTGATTCAGATCTTACACAAGGTTGCAGAAATATTGTGGATGGAGAATGTCGAACACTAATGCTGGTTCTATGTTAGCAGTGATCAGCTTTCTCGTGTTCAGTGCATCACATATGTGCCTGACCTTCTATATGACTATGAAAATTAGTGTGTTGATTCAATGAGCTCAGTGCAATGCTCCACTGTGTGTCTTGTGATGAGGTTAGGTCACTTTCTCACATCAGTGGCAGCAGACCAGATGTCAAGGGCAGAAAGGTCATTTACACCCATTTAATTTTTTGTTGGTACATGTCATACATGTCTTACTGTAGATTATTGACCATACCTGCTACAGTTACATATCATAAATGTCTAGATCCAGCACAGTCAGACCCTTCTAACAAACCCTGGTTGGTGTTTCTGGGACAAAAGCTAACCTAAAGAAAATGTATACATTCATCATAGACCATCATATTTGATGTTTCCGCCTATTGTACTTCTGTGTTTATAGTACTGTATTTCCTCAGTGCATCAATATATTCAAATTCTGTCATGCAGACATGTAGAGGAACCCCTTGTCCACTTAAATCTGGGATCAATCAAAGCTTGCATTACAAAATTACATGGGTTAAGGTGTATTGTCTCCCATTTGGCTGGGCTCTATTTTGTACTTTTAATTATGGGTCTGCCACAATATCTCTCAATTTAATCACTTTTTCAGTAAAATATTTTTATACAAGAATCCATTTCATATATGGGATTTCTTTGAGAATATAAAAAAACATTGTTGTGCTCTGTCCTACCTCCCAGAGTTTCTGAAAATAATTTTATAAGGAGTATGGTCTAGACTCTATATTAAAAGTGTCCTGAGATAACTTCATATGATTTTGACACTATATAAGTAAAACTGAGTTGACTTGAACTGAAACTATTCAGAAATATATATTAAGGCTGTATCTTCAGGCTGAACCCACAGAGATAAAAAGTTATCTCAGAATTTATTAGCACCAGATTATCCTACAGGAGCTTCAGCATTTTAAACAGAGAGTAATTTCTGAAACTACATTTCCATTTGGATTAAGTATTTTAGGAGCAACACTTACAGTCCTCTGTGCGATAGTACCAGCGAAGGTATTCTCTCTGTTCCTCCGTCATGGCTGCCAGGTTGCCCGTCTGCTCCTCAAACTCTTCTGGATCATCAGACGCCCTCCTGGATCCTGGAGGAAGAACAAGATAGATAGATAGATAGATAGATATTTAGATAGATACTTTATTTATCCCGAGGGAAATTCAAGTATCCCGGGGGAAATTCAAACACACACAAGAGTGAATAAATAAAAAAGCGTAGCTTTTATTATCCTCAGAAATAATCAAAATCATTAAATGTATCCAAAACCTTTTGCTTAACCAAGTCAATTACTGATCATTTGTAAACAAATTTATCTCAATATTTTAGTGAAGTTATTAAGCTCTAAAAACCCACTACCTGCTCAGCATCAAACAGCAGACAAACACAGAAAGAGACTAGCTGGTGAACATAGTGGAGCACATTTTAGCTAAAGAGTCAGACATTTCCCTCAAACGTTGGTAGAGAAACAGAACTCAAACAGGGTGAATTTTGGTGGACACCACTAAAATGAATAATAACTGCTGGATATAGGAAAAAGCATCACCACATAAACTTAAAAGTCGATTATACAATGTTGTATTTACTACTTGTTTCTGCTGAATGCAAAAACAAACAATAAACAAACAAAAACTGTTATTGTAGGTTTTAGTAAAAGGACTGAGTATTTCTTCAAATACTCTATGCTTGCATGTAAAATACTAATAGGCATACAAATATGGAATATAGAAATAATTCTGATGCACCTATGCTACTTTTTAAAAATGTATGGAGTGGATGTGTATCGCCTTTTTTTTTTTTTGTTACATACTGAATTCTTTGCCTTTCAATGACTCAGGTTAAGAGTACCCTATCCAGTGTGGGTGGGGATGTTAGATTTGTGAGTTTAAACTGTAAGGGCCTTAATAATCCAATCAAGCGCAGTAAAGTGTTGCACTACTTACGCCACCTCGATGCTCATATAATATACTTGCAGGAAACCCATTTAAAAGAGATAGATAGTGTTAAATGAAAGAAGACGGTCGGAAAATGTGATACCATTTATCAGTTTTTCCAGTAAATCTAGAGGGGTTGCTGATTCGTTTGCACATGAGAGCTATCCTTTTGCTCACGTGCAATGACACATCTCTGACTTCTGCTGGGCAGGGGTGTTATAGGCTTGTGCGATGGGATCACAGGGTCTGGATTTAAAGGTGACTCTGCTAGTGATTGTTTATGCACCCCAACTGGGATGATGAGTTCCGTTGCTTTTTAGTTTCTCAATGCTGACTGGACTTGCCATGTATGATTTAATCTGTAGGAGGGGACTGTTGAATGCTGGCTGAATTCCTGTCCTTAGATCGTTTCTTCCTCGCAAGCGCGGTCGGCGGCTGCCTGGTCCAAATTGACCAATCAGTGATTGCAAGCCTTTATGAGATGAGGTGGTTAATGGTGTTGGATCCTTGAGGTTTTTTAATCGCGGAGTACAAAATACTCATTGTGTCCTCCCATAATTCAGGCGGCGGTGATAGTGTATTATCACAAATTGGACTTCGTTTTTAGGTGGATAACAAGTTGTTATCCCTCCACTTTCTGGGGCTCGTAGAATATGATTCGATTGTTCGTGTCGGACCATGCCTGCTCTATTGGTCGTGTGATTGTATGGTTACTTTGCAGAAGTGTGGTTAATGACAAGATCCACCATGGCCCGCCGTAGATACACAGTTTACCTGTTAGTACAGACTTTATTAGAAGGTTTTGTTTCTGAGCAAGTTAGAATTCTGTTTTTGGAGCGGTTAACAAAACTCCAGAAAAGAGATTACTTTCCTGAAAGGGCTGGAGGTCCTTCAACATCTGCAAAAACTGCTGAGATGTTTATACCAGTTGTGGAGGCAACGTCCTCATTTTATGCTAGTAGTTGCTGGGGAGTGAAAGCAGCAAGGAAGAGAGACCGGTCCGATTCCTGGACAGACTGTGAGAGAGAAAGCTGGGCTCGGAGTTGTTGGGACCACCAGAGCTAGAACTCTGGTGGACCAGTGTCAAGTAAGAGAGAGGAACAAAACTTGCTGTCCATTTGACTAGGACCAAACGCCCACACACCCTCTGCACACAGCACCTTCACTCAGGCAGAGACTGTTGTTCAAGTGGCAGGAAAGTGCTGAGTCACACAATCCAGCTCCTACCGACAGAACCTAAAAACCTCTTATCGTCCCCCATGCTGTGGCCATGGCAAACGTACAACCTATCCTAGTCAAGGCAGGGAGGACAATAGACAACTAGGACAATGTGGTATATCCTCCATTGCACTGTTTTACTGTATTTGCATATGTTTTAACTATGGCTACATGTGTTATAAGTTAAAATTTGTATTTAATTTTTAAATTTTATTTGAATATAGGATTTATGTATGTTTATAAATCTCATGTATGATCTTCATATGTTGAACATGATACTCTATATGAATTTCCGTCCGGGATAATAATGTATCTATCAAATTTATCTATCTAGTTCTATCTATCTATCTTAGTCTATATACCCTATCTATCTTACTGGTGGATGGAGGGCCGTCTGTTTTCACACCATCGCTCCACATCAATGGAACTGGTATCCTCTATTACTTGAATGCAGCTGTTCTACCAGACACGCTGTCTCAGGTTTGGTTGGACTTAACACGGGATGCTTGGTACACCATCCCCGTTTTTGCCCTGTTCTTTTGGCTTTCCTGATTTTGATGTCATGTGTGGGCTAAGCGCGAGCGTGGAGTTTTTTAAAATGTTAAATAAGTGCGGAACTATCAAGATAACGGAGGGAAGTGAATAAATTAGGGACCCTCCTCGACAACGCCCCCTGGGGACTTGCAGCCCACATGGATATTGAAAGACAATTTATTAAAGGGCAACAGGTTCGAAACCTAAGAAGGCAGAGACAGTAGATACATGAACAAATATTCTTTTAATTTATAAACACAATTTAAAAGCAAGGTCCAACTATCATACCTAAAACTAAAAATACATAATAAATGAGAACAAACCAGTGGGTGGGGCCTCAGTCCGGGGACCCGGATGCCTATTGTAAAGGATATCCAAGCCGTTCTCACTAGTCCTGGGGGGAACAACAACTATAAACGAACACCATACAACCCAAAACTGCACTATAAAGAGCCCATGTTACAACGACTTGCCATGCAATAGGCAACTGGCAAGGCTCCCACCACAGGTGCCATAGCGCCCACGCTGAGGACACCCAGGGCACATCCAGAAAAACAAGGAATAGAGAGAAAAACACATCCGAGAAACAAAGTAAAAGTCTGAGAATTATAATACAAAACCAAAACCCAATTTGATTAATTAACAACCTAAAAACATATATATCAAGTAAGATAACAAATGTATTCAAAGTAAACAACTTAATGAATGCAAACCTAACCAAGCACACAAAACAGCCCAAGCTTCAAAACCAAAACAGCAGCAGGTGAGCCACCTTTAGCGGCAGACCTACCACCGGCATAAGGCCGACCCAGGAAGAGCTATACCTTGATGCCCAGCTGAGGCTTTTATACTGCACCTGGGCAGTGATTGCGTCCTAGGGAGGAGCTAAGGGAGAGAGGAGTTTTGCTTGGATCTACCCGGGGTTGCGTTCACGAACGAGGCCTGGTCATGTGTTCACATACACATGCTTTGATGTACTTGTCATCTCGGTTCTGGGAGTCCTATGAGCCAGTTGCTGCCAATAGGAAGACCAAAGTATGTCTCATCCCAGGGACCTTTACTGCTGTTTTTTCACTTGTCGAGGAGTACTCCTCATCACGATCCGTCGCCTGGGTGTTGTTGTCGTATAGTTTTTCTCAGCAGCACTTTGGTATGGCTTCTTTCACGGCTGTACGTGTTGGAAAAGCTGTGCCAGTTTGTAGGGACCCTAACTTATGAGGGTTAAAGCTATTAAAAATCCTAAGAAGGGGGATAAGTTGAAAGTGGAGGTATGTACAATGAATGGTACCTGTAAGATACTTGTTTGATAATATTACATGCTTGTTGGTATATAGCACAGGGACAATGTACTTAGCACATAACACCGTTGGCCGAGTTTCATCTTCCCATTGACCGTGTCAGGGAGTTTACTTTTAACAGGACCAATCTTCCAGTGTTTAGTGGTCGTCCCAAGGATAGGATTTCAAATGGGCTGACACCACTCTGTTCCTTACACTGGCCCTCGTGTGAAATTAAAACAATTAAGTAGTGCGTTTTTTTGTCCATGTCAAACTGTTCCTATAATGCAACATTTTGCCAAATTTGTTTCTAAATATGCCATTTTTTCTTTTTTGTTAAGGCACAACTCGACATGCATCATGCCTACACCTATTTCAGTGCTGAACCTTTAATGAATAGATTTATGCGCGCGCGATACTACCTTATACAACTTTATTTTATTCTTTGATAATATCCCAGCTTTGCATACTGCTATATGCATCTTAAAAACTAATGTTAATATTCAAAATGTTGGCATGTCAAATAAAAACAATGTTGCTATCTTATTATCAGTTGCGCGTTGAAAATATTTTTGTTCCAAGCAGAAATAATGCACTTCATGTGAAACCTAGTTAAAGTCAGCGTGCAGTGTAACAACAAATGTACAACAGTAATGCTATTCACTAGCCCTTTCTCAGCGACCACTGCTCTATCGGCAGTTGAGGAGGTTTGCTGCTACCAGAGTCCTGGTATTTGTCTGAGAGCATATGGTTACTGGTTCCCTCCCTGTCATCGCCATGAGATCACAGGGATTAGTCCCCTGAAGTTCCACTAACCCTGTTCGTCAATTATCTGTGGATGGTAATGTCATTGTTACAGTCTAGTAGAGGCCTATGTCGAGAGAGTTTGAAGAGCTAGCTTTAAGTCAACAAAAGCTTTCTCAGCTTTCAGTGTCCGCACCTTGGCCCTTTTCTTTGCTAGCGAGCCTTTCCCATCATGCATATGTTGCCAACTGTGTGCAACTCAATTTCAGCACATTTGGGAACCACCTGTCTGCGAGATAGGATGTTCATTCCCAAAAAACCTGTGTGTCTTTGTTTCAGGCACATGGGATGGTCTGAACTGCTTCAAAAATTTTTTTTAGTTTGGTTTGGGGTGGAGGGAATGGTTGTTTGCCCCCTCTGCTGTGACACATGACCCAGAAAGATGACCTTTTCAGAGACAAGTTCCAGTTTAGATAAGCTACTGTTAACATGTTAGATTGATCATTCAAAATATTTCTTTAATGCTGCATTAAAGATTGCATAAATGGCTAAAGGTAAAGTCATGTTTTTTTTACATTTTTCTTGCCCTTTTGGAGGAGAATGGCTAACCACTACTTCGACCACTAACTTGACCGTCAGGATTCGAACTGGGATCTGAAAGAAAATGCATATATAGTCAAATCAACCAACATAAAATATTTACTCTCATATTTTATTTTAGATGAAAATTGTGGGTGGTGGATTTAGAACATTTGGTGCACATGCGTTGATTTACTTCTTGAATAATCTGAAAAAATCCACCTCCTTTGGCTGGCCAGCATTCTTTGATCTTTTTGACAGGAAAAATTTGTAATCAAACAGGAAGAGTTTTTTTATACATAATAATAATAATTAATAATACATTTTATTTTACCAAAGAGCGCATTTTCCTGAATATCTCAAAGACACTGTACAAAATATAATAATACCAGAATACAAGAACATCAATAGGCTAAAAAAAACATATAAAACGTACATTACATATGGTTAAAAACACTTAGAACTCCCAGATTTTAAAAGCCATTTTGAAAAAGGTGTTTTTTGTCAGGATTTGAATGTTGGAAGGGTCGTACAGATCTCACGGGATGGCTTTGGGGAGAGAGCTTCCAGAGGGAAGAGAGGGCAGGCTACAGAGAACGCTCTGTCGCCCACGGTTCGTCTTGGTCCGGGGTGTGGAGTCTAAGAAGGTTTGCGTTGGAACTGAGCGGAGGCTGCGGGATGGATTGTGGCGATGGACTGCAGGTCAGTAGGTAGGAGGAGCTGATTATGGAGGGCTTTCTGTGTGTAAAGGAGGAGGATTTTGAACTGAATTGCGCTGTGGTATACTGGAGCATCAGTGGAAGGTATTCTGGAAGGACGGGATTATGATGTGATCACCGGGTGCAGTGTGGGGCTTGCAGCCAACGTGCAGCGGAGTTTTGAGAATGTACATAGTAGCTTTTTTATTTAGAGGTTTTGATGGTGTGCCATAGAGGATGCTGTTGCAGTAGTCGATTCTGGATGGTGATGAAGGCCGTGGAAATCCGCAAGGCTTCAGCCAGGCAAGAGAAGGAGAGTGATGGGCGGAAGACCGGGCAATCTGCGCTTCTCAGATGAAAGAATGGGATGGTCTAGTGAGTTGGTTTCTACTGTTGATGTGTCAAGGAGAGGTTTATTGTCGAAGAATGACTCCGAGGTTAGCGATGTGGGGGGATGGGAGACAGGGTGGAGTTGTTCAATGCTGATGGTGGAAACCTGTCTGTGGGTATTTTGGGTGAAGGATTTTTGGGTGCCGATGATACTGCACTAAAGGTTGATGTATTGATACACAGTTTAGCATATATAACATGGATCACTCCAGCTTTCAGGAGAGATTTCAGAAATCTTCAAATGGCTAAAGGGCCTTCAAACTGTTTGCTTGCTGTTTATAATTTTTTAAGGAATATATAGATTTGGTACAATTCCTGTATAGTGCGGTTAATTTGGTGTTATTTAACAACAGGCAGCGTGTGGCTTCAATTGACCTAACATCCATCCTTGTTTTTGTGCCCACAAACATGAATGGTACCTGGACTTAGTTCAGGATTTCAGACGTCTTTCAACAAAAATGTGTTCTGTATGACAATAAGTTTATTAATATAATAGGATTCTGTGTATGGAAGAGCTCAATCTGTTTTATTGATTTTTCTTTCATGTTTTACGAACCAGGCAAAAATCTTTCTTATGGTATACCTTAAATAAATCAACATTAGGATATACATGATGTCCTTTCCCCCCACCCAGTAGCTTTTCATTGTATTCTCTTTTGGTCCAATAAGTTCTCCAAACTCGAAACGGCGCCCTCTTCGGCTTTTTTCTGTTTTAGATTTTGACCAATGAGACATAAGGATCTGAGTTTTTTGACCATTGTGGATTTCTCATAATCACTTCCGCGACGACTAGGCCAGCATGGATTACTCATTGATAACTTTGAAGCGTGTTTTAGCTTGGCTCTCTCCTTAATCCATTGGTCCTTCACACCTCTCTTTGTGCTCCTGAGAGCGATAGTGATCCCTGCATTGTTGGGCCTTCTTTTGACCGTCATTGGCATCATTAGTATAGATGATGTTGTGTCTAAAACAGAAAAGAAGCCCACTGGAGCATGCTGTAGTAAAGTCACGGAGCGTTCTATTAAGTACACAAGGCCTGTAGTCCGCACGATTGTTGTTGTTGTTGTAGATGGCGGCTACTGGCGGCTGAGGTCAAAGGTTAGAGAAGCGTGTGGCTAAATACGTCGTAGTTTTCTGAAAAAATCCGCATTCGCCGTCCCAGACGACTTCGCCCTCCGGCGTTTTTAGGATTTTTCCCACTCTGGGACCCGTTTCTCCCTAAAAAAAAAAAAAACCAGTTTTTACACCCCTCGAAAAAGCCGGAATCCATCTGGACGTGAGGTCGAAACGATAAAGTCTTTACTGCGGATTCGACAAAAAAACAATATCTTCGTGTGGTGGGCACCCGTTTTCTGTCCCTAATGTTTTACATATACCACATAGTACTAGATATACTTTATTCTAGATAGACATATTACTATGCGCAATCTGCTCTGACGAAACATTTCCTTTTTTCTGTCTTTTGCTTTTTGTTCTTCTTTCCCTTTCTCACTTTAGTTTTTATATTTGTAATTGCTTTGTGCTAAAGCTGTCAAGTGTTTGAGGAAATCCACTTTCTTTAACCACATAGTCAATGGTTGGTCATACTTCATTGTTTATGGTTGGATTTATAAACTGAATGTTTAGTAGTCGACCAGGAGTATAACAATGGAGACCCTTTTTATTTTTTGAGCTTCTTGCTATTGGTTGTATACCTAAATTTCCCCATATTATCTCTAAAACTAAATTCCCCAAACAGTGACAAAGGAATCATGCCTTTATTGGTTTCTCAAATGTATGTCTGTATTTTGTCTTACATTCACTCACATTATTAAGAATTTGCCCCATCTCCCGAATTCTCACATGGACCTCGAAGCTGACTGTTACAGAAAGAACTTTTACAGAATCCAAAATTAATGTCCCTTTAATTTTTCCTTATGGGAACCTTTAGAATGGTCAAAGAGAATACAACTCTTTTTCCATTTTTCCTTTTAATTTTCATGCAGACACACTTCACTCCTGTCCTTTTCCTTTTTTCCCTTCCCACACCATGCATGTATACTTCATGCATCAGACGAGTCCCGGACTCAGTCTCCTGGCTGTAGCCTTACACTAACAGTGCATGTAACTTCAATGCATCAAGATTGCACCGAGTCCCCCGGACTCAAGCTCCCCCTGGCCATTCATACCCCTCGCATGCATTACTAGACCAGATTTCCGGACTCAAGTCTCAATGGCTTATAAGCTCTTTAACCTGAAGCTCCGGCCGATTCTGCAGCGGTCTTTCCCTTCCTGCCTGACACGTTCTGACACATACACACCGCAGGGCGGCGAGAATCGATATACCCCTGGGCCCCCCCTGAATGTACTACCAGAAAGACAGAGTCGTCTAGACCCCACCTTGGTTCTTTGGAATTACAGCAGTGAGTCGAGCTTGCGGTTCTCAGGCCCATCCAGGTCCCTCCAACTTCTTCTACCCATAGTTTTGGCGAGGGCAGCTTGAGGTCAGAGTCCTAGACTCTAAGCCGTAGCACGGTCTTTACTTCAGCTGAGTGTCTGAAGTCCTGTCACACGAGTGATCCTGCCGAACAACGCAAAAATTTTGCTGGCAATTTGTTTAATTAAACAGCACTACAAAGATATGATACTTTGCCTTTCTGTAAGGTTTATTCAAGTCCATCCATGAATGGGTCTCAT
>NW_023339663.1:31078677-31083646 GCF_004916995.1 Morone saxatilis
GGTCTCAACGCAACCGTCACACACTCAAGTATGTGAAAGTCCGAAAGAGCCCTGATTGGAAGAAGTAGTATGGAGCACACAGTTACACAGTTACACAGTTATTGTATGAGACATTCTCATCATGAATTAATTTTGATTCTATGATGAAGCTGTTCTGAGTTACAATCTAAATATCAATTGATTCTGAATATTTCAATGGCCAAGTAGTAAAACACTGAAAAGCTTAACATGGATTGTAAAGAGCTCATTTCTACTCTTGTTGAGAAAAGTAAAGACATTTTAATTTCTGGTTCTCTGCCCTCATTCAACTGGGGCTGCAAAAGATTCTTGCAGTTAATTTTCCTGAATGACTGACTAGAATATTATTGCATATCTCTGCCAGAGCAGTTTATAGAACCAACCTTCTACAAATGTGACGCAATCCACCTGAATGTAAATGGATCATCAATGCTTGCTTCTAATATGTCATTTTTTCTAAACTGTTGTCCGTCGATGTTACCGACTGAACGACAACAACATTTGTCGTCTTGGGGAAGGGATATCTACATGTATATATCTATCTAACACACAATACAGTATACTAAGCAACTATGGAGTGATTACAGAAAGTGAGTTGAGCTCAGCTGGGTTCAGTTAATGTCTGCATCTTTTTTTGTTGGAAACCAAAGGCATTCAGTGCATGTTGTTATCTGTTAGTAGCTAGTACAACCACAAGGCTGAGTGGTAATTAATTCCCCTAGATATCTTTTCCTAGTACTTCCTACGCTGTCACACTCAGTGTGAGAGAAACTTTCAATCAAATTCTCTGTAGCTAGGTTAAATGTAATGTACATTTTAACAGAATTCACAGAAAAAGCTGCAGACTTATTGACTACTGATGTGTGGAAGAGGAAAGTTGTTGCCCGTTTAATAAGTACTAAGTGAAACGTTGTTTGCTAGCAAACAATAATTACTTTTGACGATTGTGACAAATTATGTTATTCAGTGTCCTTCTGTTTTTATAGCGCATCTAGGCTAGACATCATCCAGTGGCTTTATTTCAGCTACTTCACAGAGACAGTGTTAAAAGAAAAAAAAGGACATGCAGAGGTTTTATTTTGAGCTGGTGACTTGATGCTGTGTTATATTTGGTGTGAGGGGGAAAGTGCGGCTCAAAGAAAAGACTGACAGAGCATACAAAGTTTAGTTTACCTTAGATAGACCTGAGTAACAAATTTTGACATACAATAAACCTCCATAATGACTGTAAATGGTAAATGAACTGTACTTATATATCGTCTTTCCAGTCTTTCAACCACTCAATGCGCTGTAATACATGCCTCACCACATTCACACACACCAGAACGGAAACTAAGCATTTACACAGTCATAGCATAGGGAGCAATTTGGGGTTCAGTATCTTGCTCAAGAACACTTTGATATGCAGCGAGAGGAGTCAGGAATCAAACAGCCAGGAATCAAACAGCCAACCTTCCAATTAGTGGTTTACCCGCTCTACCTCTGAGCCACAGCTGAGTGCTTCAATACATGCTCTGATGCGAACTGAATGAATGCAACATGTAACATTAATTACAGCAGTATGTTAACAAACAAAATTCCTGCTTTATCTGTATATCCATTTATACCTTTTATCATTTATCAAAGAAATGTGCTTTGTTGAAAGTAGGTATTTTCTAGATGGATCTCCCCTTTCCACTGAATGCCTGCTATTGATAATGCATTAACATCAATGGTATGAGTAGTTTTTCTACTTTTACTTAAGTCATTTTTAACACCTGTAGTTTTACTTGTAGTTGAGTAATATTTCAATGTCACAGTATTATTTTTTTAATAATTAAATTGTAGTTATTGGTCTCATTAACTTTGTCCTAATTTGCATATCAGCAAAAACCCAAGCCCAACAAATACAATCATAGCTTTTTTGTATCGCTTTCTTTAGATTAATAACTTAGCAGCTGCTAATGGTGTGAGGTCAAATTATTTTAATTTTTGTCAAATTATTGTTTATTATTCTATATTTATGTTCTCACTCTTGCAGCCACCAGCCAGAACTGCAAGTATTAAAGAGATTATGTTGTGGTAATTTTATTGCCTCAATGTTCAACAGTTCATTTTCTTACACTGGCCATTTGCAGCACCTCTATTGACCCCTTTGTCTGACACAACCAGTCACGCGGCAAGCCCAGGCTCATACAGCTTCAGTTCTGAACTCAATACTTTCTACACCTGTTTTGAGTGATACACAACCTCTGCAGCATTAGATACATGGCTGCTGCACGGCAACAGGACTTCAAATAAAACAGTTCATGTCCTCAGATCACAAGATGAGTCAAATGTACCTGTACAACTGCTACATACATGTGATGCTACATACTGGTGACAGGCAGAAAGTGAGGAATAAGTAAAGACACAGAGGTTGTCAGATAAAATATAAATCTTTATTACTAGAACTGAACACAATGTTGGTTCTTTGCCAATGAGAGACTATAACTTAAACATAAGCAGGCGTTATGTTATGTTCACATCGAAAGGATGACATCTTAAGAGGGTTCACCTATTTAACTTCAACGCCATTTTCAAACTGACTTAGTTAAAAGGAAATGACAGCTCCTGCTTGCTTTCATTCTGTTCAGTGACTGCATTACTTGAAATACAACAGGTAAAGAGGACTACCAATATTGACAGATTTGCTGTCATGTTTTGGAAAATTGTGACAGTGAGTGAGAGACTGCCGAGAACAAAACATTTCCATATATACCAGTTGAAATTGATAGTTTTTCCCCAGTTGGCAGAATATGAATACAGAATTATACCTAAACACTTCCTCACTGTATCGACGACAACACCACGCATCTGTCACCCTGTAAAATGAGAGCTCAGTCAGAGGAGTGTTATTTATCCAACAACCACAGTGTCATCATCTTGAAACTCGTAATAGGGAACCTCCAGATTGAGGGGGGCGGGGCCTTTTCTAATGCGGCCTGAGGCGTCGTAGTGTGAGCCGTGGCAGGGGCAGTAGTAACCTCCGAAGTCACCTGCGTTGGCGATGGGCACACAGCCCAGATGCGTGCACACCCCAAGGACGATGACCCAGCTGGGGTTGATGACCCGGTCCTTGTCGTGCTCAGGGTCACGCAGCTCTGCCAGGTTCACTTCGGCCTCTGCGGCGATCTCCTTCTCTGTGCGGTGACGGACAAACAGCGGTTTACCTCTCCACTTAAAAGTCATGTTCTTGCCTTCAGGGATGTCAGCCAGCTTGATTTCAATCTTGGACAAGGCCAGGACGTCAGCTGAGGCGCTCATGGAAGAAACAAACTGAGTGACCACCGTCTTGGCAGCGTAGACGCCCACCACGGTTGTGGCACCAGTGACCAGGTACGAGAAGGTTCTTCTGGATTCACTGCTCTCCTGGGAGGACTTGTTGGGGTCGAGCACCTCTGGGCGCCTGTAGTCTGAGAAGTCTGGTACCCTAATGTCTGTGTGGGCAAATCGGACTCCTGCACTGCCTGCAGACAAAAACAATGGGGTCATAAGGTTAGACAGCATAGATAAACTGGGTTTACCACTAACAGCCAATGTACAGAGGTACAAGATCCAGCTCCATGTGTTTTGGCTGCTGGAGAAGATCCATTACCAATCTATTCAGTGTGTGTGTCAGTGTATTTGCCCCAGAGCAGGTTACATCTCTGAATGTCTGTATTTACTGACTGACTTCAAATTTAAATCCAACAGTGTGTGCGTCTGTGGTAATAGATATAAATCATGGCCACCCAAAGTTGGCCGATCATAAGGTTTGATTTGTCTCGCCAGATGTAACTAGTGAAATTCTTTTTAAAACAAAACAGCATTATAATTATAGATAGGCCAATTATTCGGCCGGCCGATACCTGCACTCACAAGTTAGCTCTCCCTTTTGTGAGTTTTTGGCAGTGAAAAAGTTAGTTTCCAGCCCTGTTCTATAACTCCTGCATCCTGCTCTAAATGTTTGCCTAAATTTCACCATCCTCTTTTCTAAATGTTCACACTTTTCTTATCCTACAGCAAACCTAATCTAAAAGTTTATTAGTTAGTTGATTTCCGCTAGTTTGACAACAGGTAATACAGTTACAGCTCCAGGGACGGTGTACACACACACTTTCGAGAGGCATGTACACAGCATGTAGAGCCAGAATATTTATTTACAAGTGTTATGGTTAGTCCAGAGTTGGTGATTGTTGGAAGACTAATAAAGAGGGTTCAGTGAGTATTATTTTGTTTCTGTTTCTGTCCTAATTTGGTATAAGACACAAACCTGAATTTAGAAGATGTACAGTTGTAGTTTTACTTTTATGAGGAAAATCATTCATGAGCTTATTCCCCGTATCAAACTCACCACTCATTTTACAGCTGAAACTACTGGGGTGGTAAAGGGAGGGGTTGAGGGGGTGCTAGAGCAGCACACAGGCATGGGTGAATATATTGGCAATCGTCAATTGATGGACTGACAGTGGCATCGGCCATTGCAAACCCATATCAGTTGACCACTAATTATAATGAAGTAGTGTAGTGCTGCAGAGCTGTTGTCTAAGGATAAGTTCACAGCCTTTTCAGCCTTAACACTCAATTCTGATTTATTGCTCAGATCAGATTTTTTTTGTTTGTCTGTTCACATTACTTCTTAAATGCGGCCCATATCAGATTCCAGTCTGAACAGGTCGCTTCTAAATTTTCCGGCATATGGCCTCCTCATTTCCAACATTCATGTTGATTTCTTCGGCCATGAATATCTCTGTGTTCCTTCATTGAATGATCGTACAGATGCCTGTAGAGGTTACTAAACTTCCAAGGTTTGACATTACACTCCTTAGGGGAGGCACCTACACACAGCTGGTTGCAGCCTGGTCCAGATGTTGTTGTAAATGTGGCTATAATATAATACTTTGACTTTAATTAGCACTGCCTATTATGCGGGCTGGGTATTTGCTTAAGA
>NW_023339663.1:31083671-31087751 GCF_004916995.1 Morone saxatilis
TTTTGATTCTTTAGGTCACAATTTGATTCGATATTGATTTTAAATGCTTCGATATCGATTCAGTAATAAGTAGAATTACACAAATAATTCATTAGAGTACCTGTTGACACTGTACGGTCGTAGGTCCTTACATATGANNTTTTCCGGCATATGGCCTCCTCATTTCCAACATTCATGTTGATTTCTCGACGGCCGCAGACCCATACTTAAAGTTAAAGGCATACTATGCAGGATTTCCCTAAAAAAAAAAAAAACTATACAACTATATACTCCTAACATGATTCTTCTCAATCATCACTTATGACCCACTAGAAGTGTGTGGCAGTGTCTGAGAGACCCTAAAGTCCTTTTCCTGTATTTTCTTATTTTGCTGTGTGGAGGACATTTCTGTGCTAGGCCATGGGAAAAGACACTTAATAAATAATAATAAATGGCAATAAGAAAATTGTTTAATAGAATGTTGATATTTTTACTTACGATGCAGACTGCCCTGAAAGCACATAATGCATACATTGTCATAAAACTCATCGAACCTTGATAATGGAACATTCTATGAGTGAATCACAATAGCTACTTCCACCCTCTGGAGTACAATATGTTCACAGACAGTCCACGATGGACGTCCTACTCCGCAACACTGTATGACAAAACAGTAATATTAAGCAAAGGACTAGACAGCACTCCCATTTAATGATTTAATATTGCAGCACTTGAATTGATATTAAATCCATTAAAACTCAAAAACATGCCTCACATTGTATGCAGAGCATTAGAAATACTTCATTTAAAAACAAGCAAAGGAAATTGCCTTATTCACACCACTGGAGATGAATAAACCAGGGAAGTGAATCCAACCCCTATTACTGCCTGTCCATGGTGTACATAAAGTAGTTAAACTCAGTTTCTTAAATGCAGAAATAAGGCTCCTTCCTGCAGGGTTGTGCGGAGGTGTGATTGTGTTTTTTTTCGTGCTTTAGAATGTAACTGCAACTAAACAGTTTTTAGTTGTTTTAGTTTTTAATGTGGCTCCCTCTCCTCATTCATTTTCTTCAGCTAAAGCTGCTGGAAGGAGGAGCTAACTTTGAATGGTGCACTTATAAACAGCAGCAGACAAATCCTGCATAATATGCCTTTTTAATAAATGGTCAGTTTAATAGGGTTTAGCAGGCAGTTGGCTTCTTTTATTGAGGAATAAGTTGAGTTGTGTTTCTTTAAATCCCTTTACCCTCTCAGGTTTGTTTACTGACTTTCCCTCTGACCTTCTACAGATTTCCTTCTATTATGGGTTTGCCATCACATGGAAATGTCTCCTCCAACACTGTACAGATGTCAAATCAAGGTATGTTCTACTCAAACAAGGTCATTATCTAACTCCAGTTTTCACATCAGCACTCTGCAGAAGGGAGCTGGGAGCTTCAATAGTTGTCAATAGGGGGTGCAATTATTGGCATTTTATTTTGCTCATTTAATGGTATGCCTTTGAAGAATGAGAGCTGCTAATTAACAGATGTTTAGCGATGCAGTACACACACTGGAGGAGTGAGAGGGGAAAAAAGCTATACAGTAGATTGCCTACATCACCACAGGTCCCGTGATCCCTGAAGCAGGATCTCAAAAACAAGCTACGCTCAAGCTAAGTGACCGCCCATTTCCTGGCCAGGCCCCAGCTCCCGACGTGGTGGCTGATGGCTCCCGTACTGTCACAGATCCAGCCTTGGTCCAGCCACCCTCTGCCTTCACCACCGCTGAGGGTCGCCCCACCTCCCTGGCCCGGATTGGTGCTAGTCAGGATTGCCTACCTTCTCGTGTTTGTCAGGATCGACCCAGTCCCACCTGCTTGTGGGTCCTACAGGAGTCAATTCAAGTCCTGTTCTCCCCTTTCCCACCGGCTGCTACGGCCCCTCGGGTCTCCCCTGCTGCCGCTGCAAATGGGTGCCTGCCTTCGGCCTGCAACCCGGCCTGCACATCTTCTGCTGTCTCTCGGGTCGTGTCCTCCAGGTGGTCTGGCCTCCACGCCCTGGCTCAGCGTCCTCTGTCTGCGCTTGTTGTTGGCACCTCAATGGCCGACACGTGGCAATATGTGGCCGCTGGACTTTCTGCTATCCTGGTGCCTGCATTAAGGACATTACCCAGTGCTCTACAGCTGAAAATATATTATTATAATAACGACAACTCCACCACCGCAGTCATCGTCCAAGCTGGCACAAATGACATCAAATACTAGCAGTCAAAGATTCTCAAAGACGTTAGAGTTCATATATCTTGTCGACAGTCTGCTGGACACCGGGAAGCCGGTAATTATTTCCGGTCTGCTCCCCTCACCTCGTTTTGGTGACGTGAAGTTTAGTCACCTACCCCAAGGGGTTGCTGTCTGACGCCTCTTATCCACCAACATTGAACTGACTCTTTATATCCTGACCTGCAGTGAGTCAATTTACAGTATTCCTGTCAGAATTATGCCTAGATTTAAAACCCACTACTCTGTTAGGTCTCATAATTTGGTTATGGGGGAGCCGGGGATCGAACTAACAACCTTCCGATTAGGGGACGATCCACTCTGCCTCTGCACCACAGCCGCCCATAACAAATCCTTCATTCTCAATGATCTAATTACATACCATAAGCTTGATTTTATGTTTCTTACTGAAACCTGGCTGAAGCCTGCCTACCTAGTTACATTTTTAAATTCGGCAAGACTAATAGGCTGGGGTGGGGGTATTGTAGTTGTCTTTAAAAACCATCTTACTTCTGTTCCACTCAGCCATAAAAGTTTTAAAATCTTAACTTTTAAAATTGTGCGTGAAGACCCCATCTGCTGTATAATCATTTACCGTCCCCCCAATTCCAACTCCAGCAGTGGTTTCCTCACTGAATTCTGACCTACTGTCTTCTCTCGTGCTCAAATTTGATAAGGCCATTATAGCTGGTGACTTTAACATTCATATCGATAAAACTTCAAATCCATTTGCCACTGACTTTTTAAACATCTGTAAATCTTTTAACCTTGTGCAGCACGTCTCTGGCCCTACACATAACCGTGGGCACACACTTGACTTAGTTTTTACTCTGGATCTGTCTGCGTTTCCATATGCATGATTTTGTCTGACCACAAATGTTTGCTTTTGATACACATTTTATAACTGCTTCACCATCCCAGAAACGTATAATCCACTCTTGCATCTTTAATAATCAACTTTCAGTCAGCCGCATTTTTTTAGCACATATTTCTAGTCTGGCCACTTCCCCCTCCTCACTACTTCAATATTAAGTGATGCAAATTATACTGGCTGTTAATAATTTGTCCGTACCGTCAGCCCCTTGATGTTTTCCTGCTCCAATATAATCCCCAGGGCTGCCCGCAGTTAGTTAATGAAATCCGTGGATGCCCAACGATAATTGACAATATGCGTACAACAAAGAAGGGTTTATATTGAGGCGAGCAAAATTTGGGAAAAAGTACAAATACTTGTAGTCCGCCGCTCTAATGGCGAGGGACATTACTCGATTAAATTGAACCAGACCTATTCAACAGATTGTATTGTAGTCTTAGCGTCTGATATTGAAGCTGTATTTTTACGCGGCCGAGCACTGAACGTGCGAAGGCCCTATTCTGTAATTGGAAGGAACTTTCTTTTTTCTTTTTCTTATTTTTTCCTCTACAACAAAACGCATTTTGGAAGCGCCTCAAACATGCTGGCAAATTGACTCTTGTCATTCGGCAAAATCCAGTCTGGTCTACCAGGTTCAATTCACTTGTTCTATGCCCGCTGCAAAACCGTTACAAGTCGTCCCAATTCTTACCTGTCTGATTCATTGCTCCCCCATCCTCTCTACAAGATTAAATTTTTTTAAAAACTAGTCTGGATCACATGCATCCCTCTACCAGTTCCTGGTGACACAGTTCCCTACAACATTCCATCCCTCCCCTTGTCTTACTAGGTACCTAGGCCTGCATTCTACTCATGCATCATTCCCTCCTCACCCATCCAGGGTCCCATACCTGACCATTTTAAAATTGCCAGTGTTCAGCAACGTTTCTTAAAAAAAACCCTCCTCTCTCCAATTTCCAGACCCAGTTAC
>NW_023339663.1:31087776-31094635 GCF_004916995.1 Morone saxatilis
TTGTCGGCTTGCTGCGGGGTGAGGCTGGCAATGGCCTGCCTGTGGAAAGGAATTAGACTTTTCACGCATTTTCCTCCACACTGAAGCCCCATCCAAAGGACATTCCTTGCATAACAAATCACTGGAGTATCTGGTCTCTCTCTCTCTCTCCCTCTCTTCCGTCCGGGTTTCTCGGCCTCTCTCTCTCTCTCCTCTCTCTCTCTTCTCTCCTCCTCTCGTCTCTCTCTTCACACACACACACACACCACACTCACACACACCCATCACACCACACACACACCACACACACCCAGCACACACAAATAGCTCCTGTTAATCATTAGCCCAAACAATAACTTCAGGTTCAGACAGAGATGACTTTTCTTGTTCTCTCCTAAATGAGGCCAGGGGGGAAATTAGCTAATTTACAAGTAGGAAGAATAAGCATTGTTGCAATTAATTAAAAAAATGATTATTGAAACGATTCTCCAGTCATATACCTCAATGTGTACTGCCATGCAGTAAAACTCGGTTAAATTGCAGGCGCTGGTAAAAAAGCATTAGCCGTCAGATAGAATGAGTTTTAGGAGAACATTTGCAAGTCTAACTGTTTTTCTGTGCAATAATGATTTAATTTTAGCACTGGTTTGTAACTATCTCCCTTGTAATCTAATATGTGTAAACTCCCAATTTCATCCATTAAGCACTATTTTTGTTATATTAGTCTAATGGCCACAACCCTGATTTTAATAAATTACTAAATCAATAATCCCTGTGCAATGTTTCCATCAACATACCTGTATATTACATTCTCTAATTTTTTTTCTCTCTTGTCAGGTATTTATTTCATTATATTTATTTTTTCCTTTCATAATTTTTTTTCCTCTATCCCACTTTGCTGCTTGTAAGATTGATTCCCCATTGTGGGAATTTAAAGGATATCTCTATCTTATCATTAATCACCTTTAAATATATAGAAAGGTGAAATAGACAACTAACCAATGAAAATGTATTTATCATTATAACCAAAACTGAAATTTGCCAGTTTCATTCATGCTTACGACATGTAGAAAGAGATAGAAGGGGATATTGACGTCATTTGACCAGGGTAATACACAGATTACTGAATAAAATGACAGAGTTGAAACCCATTGTTGAAAACCATTTTGGATAATGGAAGTACACAACTCAACTAAATATAGAACATAGCTCTAGAGTTTATAGACATTTTCATGTAGAAATGTTACATATTATAGCTTCAATGTGCTGTTTGTTAGGCGAGTGAACACAGGTGTGTCTCAGACAGCAGCAGCAGTGTTGAATCCAGGGAACTGCATGGCTGCGGATCCTAAAGACACAAATACAAAACAAAGCACATATAAACAAAGAACAGCATTACATACATACAACAAACATTCATTGCAAATACACAGATACAGACAGTATCAGTTGTTAAACAAGAAAAACTAACATAAAACAAAAGGTTAGAAACAGTGACCTGAATAACAGAATCAAAAGTTCTAAAGGTTATTATGTAAACAAAAATTAGAAACACAAACAAGTTGTTTTCAGAAGAGAAAATAAAGATGTCCTGAAACAACAGAAAGATCTACAAAATAAATCTACATAAAGAGTATTCTGTTCTGGTGAGCAGTTGGCACCTTGCATGCCAGCCACTGCCATCAGTGAATGAATGTGTGTGTAAATGGGGTGAGTGTGGCATGTAGTGCAGAGCGCATTAAGTGGTCAAAAGAATAGAAAGGCGCTATATAAGTGCAGTCCATTTATCATTTACCATTTACCATTTACATATCAAAATAAATCTACATAAAGAGTCGTGTACAGTATTAAGTGGCATGAGATAGGTATCTGTAGTGTTTTGATAGACAATGTCAGCATAATCAATAATAGGCAGTATCAACTGAGAAATGGTTCTTTTTATGATCTGTGTGTAAAGCAGTTAATGGACCTATAAAGTGAAAAAACAATGTGTTCTTTTTATAGTATAATCAATGTGAGGCTTAAAGGAGAGTTCGGGGTCAATCCACAGTCTGAGATATTTAAATGAATCAACTTACCAGGGGCAATCCATCATCAGAAACAGTATTTAAATCACAGGAATTTGGATGACTATGTCACCTACGAAATACCATGCTGCAGAACTTCTTTTTATTCAATACAAGTTTGTTATTATGAAACCAGTTTCGAATCGAGCTAAAATCAAAATGTAAAGAATTATGGAATAATTACATAAGTGTCATCAGCATAAAGATGAAAAGAACTATTTGAACACATTTGAAGCGGATAATTGATAAAAATGAAAAAAAGAAGTGGTACCAAAGCGGTGCCTTGTGGAACACCCTTATCAACAATTAAATAGACTGAGACTGATACCTTGAAAGACAACACGCTGATGTCTATTATGAATGTAGGTATTAAACCATAGTAGAGCATTTTGATTTAAACCAATAGAATATAATTTATGAAGGAAGAGGTAGCAATCAACCATATCAAAGCCTTGGAAAGATCGATAAAATGCTTTGGTGGTTTGGGAACCACTGGTGCAGAGTAGTTTTATATTCATTATTATTTGTGGAACTAAACAAGGTTGTCCTCTTCCCCGATAATGTTCAGTGACTCTTAGTCATACCTATCAGAGTTGTGTTTGTTTCTCTGAGGAACATCTTTTGAATGAAAACTGAACTAACTACTGTTACCTAATGTTAGCGCTCTTTCCAAGCTTACAACCCGGTCTAGCTAGTTAGCCGGCAAGGTAGGTTGGATGTGCAGCTTTGTTAAGTTATAAAAGTGAACTCCTATCTTCTATTCATTTTGGGCAGATGCTGAGAGATGTTTAGGTTTCTAACCACTGACTCCACCTCCATCTGAATGGTGTCCTGTTTCCAAATACTAATGAGGGCACATTTTGACTTGTTGAACAAGCATTTTTTATTAAAGGAGCTATCTCAGAGGTGTGTCCAGGGTGTGAACTGCTTGGCTCCTCTTAATAAGACATGAGCTTCCCTGAAAACATGATTTGTGAAACTTTAGGGGGTCTCTAAAATATTGACAGTGTGCTATTTTTGCCATACATTTCTATTTTTTATATTTTCATCATCATGGATTATATGTACTGTTGATGTATGATTTGTGCATGTATATGTGCATTTAATAAAAATACTGCTATTTATGCCATAACCTTTGAAGCGTAGTAGTACAATATCATTAACTTCAGATCAGAAAATATCAGAAAGAAATACACATAAAATAAATGTTCCTAGTCCACAAGGGTGTGGCGAATCTCCATTATTAATTCATTTATCTGTTTTGTAGTTAGCATACTGTTCATCACAGTCAGTCCACCCTGTGTGACAGTAGAAAAAGGGAGCGCCCCCGAAAGTCATAGTATAGTTTGCACACTATGTGTGTTGGTTCCTTTTTGGCAAAAATTGTACTATAAAAAGGATAAAAATAAATAAAAAAGGAGCACCAAATCATTTTATGGTATAATGGTCAGAAGTGGAGCATGAACCTGAAGCAATCCATGTTTGGAAACTGTTGACAATCAGATATATGCATTTTTAAAAAGCCCATTATCCTGTTATAATGCGACACTATTTCCTAACTAAAAGCCAGAACAGGGAGATGCATTTTCAAATTCATGTGTACTTTAGTCTTAGTTTCTCAAAGGTGCAGTGGGTAGGATTTAGTGGCATCTAGCAGTGTAGTTGCAGATTGAAACTCCCTCGCTTCACCCTCATCTGTTAAGTGTGAAGAAGACGCTATGGGGGCTGCAAAATGCACGAAAGACGCAAACAGCCCTATCTAAAGCCAGTGTTTGTTTTTTGTTTTTCTGAGTTACTGTAGAAACATGGTAGTTCATGCTGTCCACGGAAGACGACCTGCAGTGTCTTGTAGATAAAAATGGCTCATTCTAATGAAGCAAAAACACAATGATTCTTATCAGTTGTCTTATCTGTATGTTTTATGGATCCCTGGGGGAAACTCGGTTATGTTACAGTTTCTCAAGTTGCTAAACAAAGAGAAAGAATAAGAAGTATGTGGAAATACGTGCATTATACTACAGTATATAACAACAATATATATATTGGGAAATAGAAAATAATACATGTAAAATGTATATTATATATAAATGTACATGTATATTCCATGTATATTTTTTATATAATAGCAGGGTATTAGATTAGACAAGAATAATGCTGACAAATGGATCTATAAGTGTACTGATGAAAAAGAGAGAATAAAAAAAGAGAATAACAGTACACAGTATAATTGCAATAATAATGTCAGAGTAAATATGAGTATTGCACAGTTTCACAACATACAATAATGAAAACACACATATGAATATTATATTCAATCTCTGCCAATAGATCCTCCTAAATGTTGCACAACCTTTAACACTCTCTTTGCATTATAATATAAGAATTAATGTCTTTTCACAACTGAAGGAAATCCAGTCCAAACATGATTCACGTCAAAAATGGAAAACAGGAACATGATGACAGTGCAGCTGTAAAGCCAACACAGCACTTTGTGTCAGGGTGGATGTCACTTTTATTTTTAGTGCAGCTGTTTTGTACATCAGATGATATACATTTTTCTTCTGCAACCAACCACTTTTTGTTATGATCACACAATGTCATTTTTTGCTAATTCAGTTAATCAGTCATTCTATAAGATGTCAGAAAATCATGAAAAATTGCTCTCACATTTTCAAGTTACTTGTTTTGTCTGACCAACAGTCCAAAACCCAGATATACAATTTACACTGACACAAAATGGTCAAAAGAAGCAAATCCTCACATTGAAGAAGCTGGAATCAAACTGGATAAATTGGTATATCTGCTTGATTACTTAATGAACTGATTAACAGATTATCAAAGTTGTTGCTGACTGACCAAACAGTTAATCATCTTGTGGTTTCAGCTCTAGTTTGGTCAGAGATGTTCTTATGCCTCTATCCTGTGTTTGTGAGTTCACTCTAAAAGGAGGTGTTTATGAAATGAAGATCTGCTTGAGTTTGATCAACTGGATCACTGAATGTAGTTATTGAAATTAAATGAAAGCAGTAAATCTATATTTCAATCTTTGTCAACAAATCCCCCCCCCCCAAAAAAAAGCTGCAGCCAAAGCTTGATGCAGCTTGTTCCTGACACGTTCCTTTATTATGAGCATGCGCACTGTAGTGTACTTGTCTATTAATCCACTGTTGAATAGTCCCCAGCAAATACACCTCTTACTTCTGTTTGTGTGACGTTTGATATAAACTACAGTACACAGCTGTTTTAGATTACTTTGTAAAAGTTAAACTATATTCTGAGCCAGAAATCTTACATACACAAAACATTCTAATTTTATGTTCATAGCCGGATTTCTATCACATTTTATTCCTAAATAACATGGCAGTTCTTTCTAATATGTTGGTTTTATGAATGCTGACAGTTATTTTTTTCATTTATGGAGTGATAAAAAGAAATCTAAAATTCCCTCTGTAAAAACCATTGAAACAAGAATTTTGAACCAAGCAGCATCCAATGTTCAGATTTATCTTCTGGAAATATATGTAATATGTGTATTTACACAGAATATATGGAATTCAAAATGATAATAATTGTCTCAATGCAAGTAACCAACTGGGGAAGTTTCATGTCTCATATCTAGACCAGTGCACAGTATTTTAACCCTCACACCTACAACCTTCCCTCCAACATGGTAAATGGTAAATGGAAATGGACCTGTACTTGTATAGCGCCTTTCTAGTCTTCCGACCACACAAAGTGCTTTTACACTACGTGCCACATTCAACCTTTCACACACATTCACTCAGTGATGGTAAAGTCCATCGAACAGAAACTAACTCATTCATACACATTCACACACTTACCTGCTATGCATCGGGAGCAATTTGGGGTTCAGTATCTTGCTCAAGAATACTTCGACACGTGGCCAGGAGGAGCCGGGGATCGAACCAACAACCTTCCGATTGGGGGACGACCCGCTCTGCCTCTGAGCCCCAAACCATGAACTCATACGAGGTGAACCTAGTGGACAAGAACAAACTGTTTTCCAGACTCCATCTAATTCATGTTTTTATTGTGTAGTCGTCACAAATATGAATATACTGTTTGTCCCAGTTACCGACAACTGGCATGAAGTAGACACAACTGTGGAATGATTTGTAAAAACAAAACAAAAACAGTCTATGGCTTACCGAGCACGACACTGAATCTATTTACAAAAACAAAACAAAAAATCAACTCACTGACAGTTTAAAAATTGGAGCAAAAGGTTTTTTCTTTTATAAATATAAAAAGGGGAAAGGAAAGAAGGCCGCTATGGGCCTAAAGAGGGGATAAAGTCTCTTTCACAGAGACAGCTTAACACTCAACAGAGTTATACACATCCCATTTTCTGTTATGGCACCAGTATCAAAGCATGCCCTGGACTTGCTGGTTTCCATCACGGATGCTTTGTCTTAAGCAGGTTTTAACAGAGCAAGTAGGCACTGAACCAACAAGTAGAATAGAATAAGAACTAAACAAATAAAAAGACTAAAAATTAGAGATAGATCTTGACTGTCACATGAGGTATTGTGGATCAAAGCATTTCTGTACATTGTCTCATTTTTCCTTGTTTTTTGGAATAGTTCGGAAAATCATATTACGTAATTATAAAAAAAGATCACATAGAATCTACATAAAAACAAATGAGGATGTCAACACAATTTTCTATGAGAAAATTCAAACCTAGAATGGCAGTATATTGACATGTATATGTATAAAAAAAAATGTAGCAGCAAACAACAAGAGAAAAGCATTGTTTTTATTCCATTACGTTTTTTTTTTGTTGTTTTTTT
>NW_023339663.1:31094655-31105469 GCF_004916995.1 Morone saxatilis
AAACACGTAGCTGGGATTTATTTTCTATAGCAGCTGAAAACAAGGAGTGTTTCTCTCCTACTCTCTATCCTTAATGTACAATCAGAAACCTAATTGACAGGGTTCCTACGCAGTTGGACATAGAATTCAATACTTTCTTACAGAATAGATTTGAAGAGAGCCCTCCTGCTTGTAATCAGTCCATCTTCATATATAAAGCATTTACCGACCTGGTCACGACAACTTTCCCGCCCTGCATAGGAACCCTGACTTGAACTCTACAGCATTAAGACACACCTCCCTGTTGAGCCTTCACCCTTTTTGCCATTTTTGCTGCCATTTCAGCCCTCAGCGCCCTCGCTTTTTTTTAGGAAAGTCTGCAAGAAATGCAGCCCACGTCTTTTAGCTTTGTGCAAAATCATGTCAATAGTCTCAACACTTCTTTTCTTTTTTTTAGCTTCATCCCCTTCCCAGAATCCATGAGCAGTATTTGAACTGAGGTCGAGCAACAGAGAAGATGTGGTCCTGGTGACTCAGAAGCAGACTAGAGTTTTAGTCTTACAAATATTTCTGGAGCCGGACATGGGTGCTGGAAGTAGTAAACTCTGGCATAATAAAAGTATTTGTTCAGAAAAATATTTCAACATATAATGACTTCCTCCTTTTTTACTGGGATGTGCATGTGTACACTGGCATATATGACATGAAAAGTGGTTTTACCTTTTTTTTTTTTAAATCCATTTTATCCACTAAAAAAAGTTATACAAAATGTGTATAAATTGTTGTTAATTACTATTCACTACGGTGCAAATTATCCTGGTCATAAATGTTATGCTCAGACTTACTTCCAGCATCCCCGCAGCCTGATAAACATCAGCAGGTAGAGCCACAGTTCGTTAGCAAACTAGAAAAAACTTTTACTATATAAAAATAAAGTATTATTTTATCTACAAAAATAATACTTCTTTTTACTTTTGGCTCTGCACACTGAGGTTTAACTAAAGCAACCATATCTTTTAAAAAAAAAAAAAAAAAGGTAAGAGCAGCTAGGCCCACATGAAACATTTGTTGAACTAAAACTCAGAGCTGGTAGGCAGCTACTGAAGCCGCTGGCTCTTGTAAGACTAATGACAGTATGGAGCAGCAATCAGTCTTGTTTGTTTAAATATTTCTGCAGCTACTGGTCATTTCTTTAGTCCCATTTGTTGAATCAGATCCAGGTGCAACTCACTCTTCATCACCAAAAGACTACTCCTGCTCAAACCCCCCATTCCATTTTCATCTTGTTTTACAAACTTTATCACTGATTTTTTTAGACGGCCAGCAGCGCTGACCAAAAGTGCTTTTTTTTTTTAGAAAACAACGTTGGAATGGTTTAGGTTGAACTACACAGACAAAAGAAAACAGAACAGACTGGACTGTTCTGCTTGGCCGCGCATTGATATGATCTCATCAAACAACGGCAAGCTGAAATGTTGAACAAAGAATCACATTTGTTCAAACCCTAAGCAGTCCACAGTCACTAGGGTCATCTCACACTACACTTGGTTTAAAAAACAAAAGCTCTGAAGAAAAGAGGTATAAGACTAACTGATAAAGAGGTCTAAAATCATATATAATAAAGTGACTAAACATAAGCAAGCAGGGATATATGAATGTCTGCACTGCAACAAGACAAACATGGGAGCTTGGACAGGCAGTCTAAACCATTCTACATATAAAAGAAGAGAAATGAAACAACAACAAAAAAACTCTTCTCCTTAACCAAAGTCAGATTTTAGGTGAAGACCAGAAGGCAGATTACAAGAATGTTTTAGTAGGTGAGTTGAGTCTGTGGTAATTTAAAGATTCCTAGTTTAATATTTGAGGGAATAAGAAAAGATATCTACTAAAATGTCTGCTTTGTGGCTTTGACCCCCGCCCACGCAGGGCGTCAGTATACGCTGTCTTTTATCTCTTGTACATTTCTGTAGTGTTCATTTCTTTTCCCAGGATGGGAGGGGACACTGGAAATGTGACTTGGGGTTTGTTGCCGGGCACTCGGTCCCGTCTCGGCAGCTGTAGCGGACAGTGAGTGACATGTCGGCCATGATAGCAGCCCACTAGGAAGAGGGAGGGGGAGGAGGGGAGGCAGATGAGGCACCCCCCTCCCCGGCCCGCCTGTCACCGCCCTCAGTCGACCACTTTCCTTCGATCATCAGTGCAATGCGGCTGTCAAATTGTTTCAGATGTTGATATCTCTGACGTCTGTTGGAGTGCAGGACAAGTCTACGTCTTCGTCCACGAGTTTCGTTTCCGTTGTGCTGCTGTGCTGCTGAGCCTGCCGCAGGCTGGACTCCAGCAGAGACTCTATCTGCTCCTGACAGGCCCGCAAGCAATCCTACAAGGACAGAGTGGACACTGATCAATCACTGGCTTAACACACATTAATGTTATATGGCAGGATTTCTGCAGGCTACAAGGTGGTTCAACATGGAGGACTCTAAAGGACGCACTACCTTCATAGATTAAAAACAGCTCATTCTAAAGTAACAACATTTTTATTTTTATAATATTCTTATAGTCAGCTGATTATACACTAATGAAAACATACTTATGAATATTATATTCCATTTCTAAAAACAGATCCTCCTACATAATACACACTGGACCTTAAGCCATATGTCACGTCCATACTGGCTATGCATTTGACTATTGATGTTCGTTTTTATTTTATTTTAATTTATTTAGATACAATTTATCATTAATGTGTTGTGATTTATTGTATGTATTTAATTTAGTAGCCTAGTTGTTACAGCAAGCTTATTAGCAAGCAAAAAAATCCAATGACAATCACATTTAAGATATTTTAGGCCTAAATGTCAGATCATTGGATTCAAGACTTTTTAGCTGACATATATAGTATGGGTTTGGAATAATGTGTGTTTGCATACCGGGTCACTGCGAATGACCTGCGACAGGAAGTTGGTGAGGTTCTGGGAGGACAAGGATGCATCTTGGCTCTTCAGGTAGAGACCTTGAACAGCTGCCACCACGCTGCCGGCTGCCACCATGGATGGAGGACTGGCAATGAAGTTGACATCTGTGGGAACGACACAAGCACGTGTTACGACACAGAACCTCTGTAGCACATTATAGAACACCACTTTCCTTTGAATAATCCACCAGAACCACTTATTATTACACCCTACAAGCTCCCAATCCATGCCTCTAGGCTGGATGGAACCCCTGCCTCCGGCTCTTCACAGAAAAACAACACATGACTGATTATCCTTACAGAGCACTACACATCTGCTGCTCTGAACCTTCAACATTTATTAACTAATAATGAGAACATGGTATTCCTAATCAGGTCCACAAAACCACAAACTGGCTTGAAGAAGACAAAAGCCAGCAATTCCAGAAAGCTCCTCAATTCTGACTGAAACTTTAACCAGCCCTGTGTGTAAAGGTGCATCAGTAAGCTGTAAAAGGCTACAGCAGAGAAAATACTGTAGAACCACACACACACACACACACACACACACACACACACGAAACAGAAGGTATTAAACATACAGATAAATATGGGTTACAGCAACATATTCAAACAATGAAATAAAGAAAATGTATACAATAAGGATTCATATATGCTCATACACAGATAGAAATGTTCCTCTAAACCAATATATGGATTATAAGACATATAAGACATAAATACCTGTAGCACAGAGGGCCACAAAGGTCTGAGCATGTTTCCTGAGGATTTGCTTTGTGGACGGGTAGATCTTCAGCTTGGACAGGAAGTGCTCGATGAAGTCGTGAGGCGTGACTGAAGCCAGGTCCCACTTCAGCTTGTTGAGAACCAGCAGCTCCATTTGCTGTGGACGGACCAGACCAGAGGCATTCACTCAAACTGACCCACTTAAGGGAAAGAAAAAAAAAATGACCCCTCCTTTTGTATCCGCTGTGACATTTAGTTCCTGCAGCTGTTGCATTTAATATGTTCTCATTTGCTTTGCTTTTTCATACCATCCTGGTTCTTGTTTTCAACTTTCTTTCTATTTTTCTGCAGTGCAACATTCTCCACATTTCAACTTTCTCAAACATGTATTTTTGTGACATGACATTCCATGACATGACATGTAAGTGCTCATGCAATCAGGTGCAAAATCAAGAGTTTCTTACCTGATTACCTATAAATACTATACATAGGCTACAGCAGTAAATCCTGATACAATATTGTGATGAAGTATCTCTCCACTCCAATAGAAACAGGTGCACACAAACTTATTGTCACAGCAAACAAAAGAAAAGTGTGTGTCTGTAATTCACGTTCAGTTTGTCATTGCCAGTCTGCAGCTTTGTCTTATGGGCACTAGGTGTCGCTGTGAATCAGTATTTTCTTGTCAGTTACTGAGACCATTCATGAAATCAGAGAGGCCTTCTAGTCACCATGAGAAAGTCACAGGCAGCCATTCAGAGACCGCGGCACCAAACGCTACATTTATACTTCCTCTTATTCCTATCTATCTATGAAATGTGACTACAATCTACTCTTTGGTGGCACTAACAGAGCAGATGACCTGCACACACTCTGTATTCTGGTCATGTGCTCTCCGGTGAATGCTGCTCATGTACTTTATATGTTATGCAACATCCATGTCTGCAGAACTCAATTACCAGCAGCTCTCCAGGCTGGACCGAGTTGTCCGTGTAGATACAGAGTTTCTCAGCCGTTAAGGGCACAGTCTCCTTCATCTTGGATGCTAGAAACATGCATGTAGCTCCCAGCAGCTGTAGTCTTGTTTTCCTGGTGGCCTCCACTGATAAAAATCTGTCCAAATAGTTCATAGCCAGCGGAAAAACCTCCTCCTCACATTTTTGTTCCTCGCAGACCTATAGGGAGGTGAGAAAAGCACTTAGAGGTTGCTGGAAGGAAATTCCCCATTCGTATGCATTATTAAGTCTTTGGCCCCCCACTGGCTCTACCTTTTATTCCGTGCACAGCTGTTTGCATTCATTATCCATGGTCATCCGGAAAGAAAATAACTCAAATGAATTACACGTGTTCATTTTTAGAGTTGAAATATCCTGTGTGGCACGCTATTTAATATTGTAGCCTATCGTTTTTGTGCAACCCAAAACATGTAAAGTCCCAATCGGATGTATTAATTAGAGTAAGTAACAGTGCTGTAATGAAAAGAGTCAGGAATTAGTTTGCAGTCAGTTCTGACTGAGACACAAAGGTGGCGTCGATGCAAGTTTCAGTCTCTAATTTCAACTTCGTCATCTTTTCAAAAAATATTTAGAAATATTTAAAAATTAGCGGGGTGGGCGCAATTAACACGTAAATGATCCTCATCGAGTGCCTGATCGGATCAAAGACAATTATGTCGAATTGGGTCGCGTGCAGATTTAAAATAAATTAATTTCTCTCTCCGGGCTTTTTCTCGTGCTGCATGCGACACTTCCCCCTCGGTGCTCCCGTGCGCAATTTCAGAAATTAATTAAAAATAGAAACCCGCAAAGAATTCAATCCAAAAGTTAATGTTAATGTTAAGAAACATATAATCTATCAAATCCGACCCTTCAAATTCATTTAACAAGTTCGTACATTTATCAAATCTCCTTCTTTCTTCGCGACCTTCGCAGACGGCGGTGACTCTTGTGAGGCAAAACAAACTTTAGCAGTTGCTAGTAGCCGAACGAGCTGTCGCAGTCACCATATAACCAGCGTATCATATAGATGCATTTGTGACACCTTTAACCGATACACTGTCATTGCTGCTGATATTGAGGCTATAGATTTTTAATGATATTAAAAGCCCTCTTATATACGACAACAAAGATGGCGCGCAATAGCTACTGGCACGAGCCAGACTGCATACGTGTACATTGCTGTTATTTTGGAATATTTCCTCATTTAATTTCTTAACCATCACAAAGAAATACGGGCTACTAAATAATCAATAACAAAAAGGTATTCGTGTTGGAAACTGAGTCACCAATATCTCATTTTATAGCCGTAGGACCACCCAGCTCTCATGAGGTAGGCTATAGCTACTTTTCAGAGCGTTTATGTAACATGAACAATGAAATAACACAAACAAACCTCTCTAACACACAACTTTCACATTAGACTCCTGTTTTAGGGTTTATGCTACAGAGACGGACAGGCAAGTTAGCAGCGGGCCCTGAGGGAAAAGTTGAAGTGAAGTACCTCTAACATCCAGGTGGCAACTATTTTCCTCATTTTGGGCACAATTTCTTTCTGAACACACTTGAAGTAGTTCGGCGACGGGAGGTAGTTCTCCTCTGCCTTCAGCATGGTGCGCAGAACCCGGTCGTTGAGCAGGTTGACGTCCTGGTAGGCTCTCCTGATGGAGTCCACCTCGCAACACAGCAGCTGGTCCTCCATAGTTTGTGTTAGGCCTGTTAATGTTACTCTCACCGTTGGTAGGCTCGAATTTAGGTCTCGCCGTGTTTAAGTGTCACAGTGTGAGTGAAGGGACCGGCTGCAGCAGACGAGAGGCTGTATTTTAAATCACTTTCGTCTCGCGGGGCTACTGCTGCTGCGTGCTGCTGCTCCTCCAGTGTGCGCGAGCCCTCTGAAGCACAGAGCGCTTTCCCCCGCGAGACAAAAACCCCTGTCTCGCGCTCGCCGAGCGCGCACGCGTACAGACGGGCACAAACACACACACACACACTTTATCGGCGAGCACGCGCCGAGGAAAGAGGAGGTGGGGAGGGGGTAGATGCCGGGATGACGTCAGCTGTTGTTAAGAGGTAGGGGCATCAAAGAGACAAGCAGTCTGCTAGGGAGCGCGCAAGGAAGGATTTCTTTATATACATATATAAAGGAAAAACAGAGATTGTGAGGACCCCCCCCCCACACACACACAAACCAACACCTCCCTCCTCTGTCCTCTCCTCCTATAGCCTGGTAGTTTCTAAGGAGGAGGTGGGAGGTCCGGGGCTGAGTCTTAGGGAGGGGGGGGTGCGGCTGGAGAAGAGCTGACCGGGGAGAAGGCTTGGCTGCCTCGCGTCGGTAGGGGGCGATAAGGGCGCACACCCCTTCTTCCTCTTTCCTCTGTCTCTCCCCAAGACTCAATGAACGCTCTCTCACCAAACTGTTCTGGACATGAGGTGAGCACATGGGACAATAGTGCAGTGTGAAACACACATGCTGCTTTATTTATTTCCGTTTATTCCAGCTCCAAATATCATGGGGGGCAGATAGGATAGTGTATTATATTAAGCTCCTGTAGCTCTCAGTAAGTGTAGTTAACATGATAACTGATAGTCCACTTATAAACCCATTGTACCTGTAATATCTGTAATGTAATGCAGCATTCATTCAGTACAATTGTTCGTTGTGGATCACTGTATATCCACAGTGAACATAAAGCTCACCATGTGGCTCCATTGCACTGAATCAACTATTCTCAGGTTTAACTTTAATTGTTTGAGGACTGCTGAGTCATCATCTGTATGGGAACCCCACTGTGTCACATTTTAACTTTATACCTGTAAAATTGGGATTATTTAATCAATTATTAATTGAGTGTGTATCCATCAACCGATCCAAAAAGAAATTAGAAGTTTATTCTTTGGAGTTCAACGTCAGCATAGTTTATCATGTATCACAGACAAAAACTATTGCTACTCAAAAACACAATACTGGAGTGCAAATAGTAAAGTTTAAAGACATTTTAACACACGTACACACACATACACACACACATACACACATACACACACACAAACGGGAGGAGACTGGAGTTGCACCAATGGGAGGTATTGCTGTTACTAGGCAGATGTCAGTGTAACTTGCGGGGAAAAGTTCAGTGCACTTGAAAAGTTGACATTGTTGTTGGTTACATTGGTAACCCTATCAGAATCCTTTGACGTATTCAAATAATCAATAAGGGCAGCACTCTCTGCTGCTTTATGTGGGAAAGCATTCAGTAGACTGAGGAGAGGACCCAGAGGTGGACCCAGCAGGAGACATTTATTGACATTTACACATTGATACAAAGTATATCACGCAGGCTCTGTCATTTATTATTGTAGCATTTCAGCATTTAGTGTCAAGTTGTGCACATTTTAATCTAGTTTCAATATGAATTGGAGCTTTTCACATTCCTTGAATTCCTCTCTGGGCTATTGGGTGGACTACCGTAATGCCTGAAGAAGGTTCAACTTTTGTGGACAGAGCCTGGAGTCACATCAGAACAAACCACCACTGTGCTGTTGTTTTTGTTGTGTGGGATGAAAAATACAACAATATTCTACAAAATATGTATTCACTATAATGCATTTGAATAAACATACAGATTGTTCCACTTTTTACCTTCTTCCTTCTATATACCATCACTGTATGTGTAGAAAACATTCGTGTTATGGTTCATTTAAATGTTTCCTGTTCATACATCTTTTTTTAGTGTCCTATATCATTTCCTTTTTACAACTGAACCTCCCCGCAATACCATTCAAATAATATGAAGATAATACAAATCTGATCAACCTTTTTTAACCCTCATAAGCCATTATAATTGCCTATTACAAATATTTTATGACTCACATATTTTATTTATTGCACATGTATGTCATAAGCCACTGGGAGAACCTTTTTCCTAACTTTATTTAATTTAGTAACATTTTATTTTTAACATATTCTTCAAATGATATTATGTTGGAAAACCAAATATGTTTTCCGGCAGACAGAAAGTTGTAAAAGCTGAAACCAGCAGTTGTTCTGATCCACTTCATTTCAGATATGACATTTTTCTCAATGGCATGTTCTGTTCTCAGTCCCTCTCATGCACACGCAGACAGAAGCTTTCTGTGGGAAACAAAGGGAGTCAGAGCATGTGACTTTTGCAGTGAGGCTCTTCTAGCAGTTTTATGGTAACAGAAGGAAGACGTGTTTAAAGGGACAGCAGAGAGCTGAAGTGAAACCAGGAGGGCACAGACTGCTTCAGACTACTGATCACACCACCATGGACCCACGGCTGGAAAATAAATTATGTTTACCACCTCATGGCCATTGCTTTTTGCCCTGGTTTTCCTGGTTGGTGCTCCCTCATTTTGAGTCCCATGGGCCAAATTCCCACCACTTCCTCTACACATTCAAACTGATTTCAGCCACTTGTTGAATTTACTTGACCACACTAGTTGAGCCAGACATTGTTCTTAAGTCAGGCTCTTGATAATAGACATCATGCAGTTCAGATGCTTAAATAAATGTAAATAAGTTCAATACATGCAGAAGAAAAGAAAATAAAGGTTAGAAGAATAAAACTCTATACAGGCATGCTAGCAGCAATATGAGGCTAAATGCTAACATCAGAAAGATAGAAATGTATAATATATTGCAAGACAGATACAAACAGGAAGATTTATTGCTGAGATGAAAAATCAATTATTTAATTGTGATACTATTTAAAACTCTTTTTTTCAAAATGTATTTATTAATAAGAAACTACAATCAGTCATACCAGTTGCTGTTTTTTTACATACTTTTTTTTATTGTTTTGGGCAGGGTAAACAACTGATTGACAATTACTCCCAATCCCACCCTTACTTACATGACAGTGCATAGCAATGTATGACTGAATAAGTAAGAACATAATAATAAAAATAATAATAATAATACAGATAGCAGTAATTCAACATAATAATAATAAAAAACAAAAATAAAAATAAGTTACAATAACACAATATGTATGTATAAGTAGTAATATTAAAATAAATACATAAAAATATATAAATAGCCTCAATCTTTAGGCAATTAATGTAATAAGCAAAAAATAATGGAAATGGCCTGCCATGAACAAGTGGTGATAACAGGAGCGTAACAGGAACTATGATGCTATGCTGTAGAGTAATATAGTGAAAATTACAAGTAAAGAAGAAGAAATGTAATTCAAAATAAAAATAGGATAACAGAAAAACAAAATAGATAATAACAAGTGCACAGATGTATCTATATCAGTAGACCAACTCAAACTGTCTCATCTCAGACCAACATTTGTACTTTGTCATAATAGGCCAAAAAGGAGACCATACTTTATGATTTTATTTTCACAGAGCCTCTTGAAGTGTGTTTTATCCATAATTTAGCTCAGATTCCCATCAGCAAAGCACAGAACCTTGGGATATCCTTGTCCTCCAGGATTTTGGTTCCCTCGACCATGATGGTTGCTGTCATATGGTCAGATTCTGGGGTGGACCGGTCACCGATGGCGGCAGTTTTTTTATCAGTTCTCTATTGAGGCCTGCCTCAAACACTTCTGTGTCCTTGTATAGCAAATTAAAATAAAAAATACATTGATTTATTAATACATTGAAAGTATTTTCCCATGCCATTGCTGTCAACACCTATCTGAACAGACCATTGTTATGAGTATTACAGATGTGGGGTGTGGCCAGAGGTGTAATATACCAGGTTTCCTGCCTGTGTATTTACACCTGCCAATGTAGATTTCATTTTTCTCCCAAGATGTTGGAATTAGCTCACTCTAGAACCTCCTTGAAAACCGGTCCATCTTCCTTCTCTGCCAAAAAAAGGCCGTGGCATAGCGTACTGGATCGTCTGTGTACTTCAATTGTATTGGGCTATTTAAGAAAAGGAAAAAAAGAAAAGAAAGTAACTAACCAAATATAATCTGAATTTGTCAACAAAGATAAGCCTAATAATTTCCATACCTGGAGAAGCATGTCTTTTATATGTCTGATTGTCACTCCTGTAGCTCCTGTCCTTGATGAGACTACATCCATCATTTTTGTTGTGCAATGGTCAAGTCTGGCCATTTTCTCTGGAATTCTTTATTTATCTGTAGACCACACAA
>NW_023339663.1:31105530-31105768 GCF_004916995.1 Morone saxatilis
TGCTATGTATTATTGCTTTAATTGATCTTAGCATATGTGCCATCAACTGTATTAACAGATGTAGCCTAACCTTCAGTCACAAGACCACAGCTGGTCAAATCACAATTTTTGAATTTATTTGCAAATAAAATGATACTCGCCTCAAAAATATCCTTTGTATATCGTATTTCGAGTCTCGAGTCTCAACTGTCTGAATTTCCCCAGGCATGTGATAGGTGGGTAGGGGAGGGGACTTGAA
>NW_023339663.1:31105793-31111138 GCF_004916995.1 Morone saxatilis
GATTCTGAACCGTCAACATCTTCTGGCGTTACATGGTTCCGAAAACAAAAGCTTCCAAGTTGCCTATTACTCAATAAATTGAAGCTTGATACACTTAATTTTCTTCACCTTGAGTTCAGCATTGCAATTAACGCAGAAATGTTAGTTCAAATTACGCACAATATTAAGTTGACGTAATTACCAACATTATTATATCAACACAACTTATTAAACTTTTTTTGCAACTTAAAAGGTAGATCTAAATCAATACATTAGAATTTTTAACTTGCAACAATGCATTTAATTAAGTGGTGATAATAGGGCCACTGAGTTACTTTTTAGAGTGGAAATGCTTTCTCTTTTACAAAGGCCTCGTAGTTATGTAGTTGAGCATTAGAATCAAAAAGGTCATTTTAAGAAAATAATGTTCCTGTAAGCCCAATTTTGAAAATAAAGTGACTTTTAGAGATGCATCAATTATTCCAGAGAGCTGTACAGTACTGCTGTACTATGCATTTTAGCAGTGTGACATACTGTATAATGATATTGCAATGTGTAAGATAATATAATAAAATGTTAATAGATATTGGTCTGTATTTTAGTCTGGACTGAAGTGGAGGACGGGCCGACTGACAGACCTGTGGCTAAAAACTAAAACTGAAAGCTATACTTTCTTTACTGTGATTCTGATCAACTGATTGACCTATAATCAGATAACAGTGTTTACACTGTATGCAAGCTAATACTTAAATGTTAATGTTTGATTTAAGAGTTAATACCTTACTTAGCAAGAATCTAGTTGGTGCAACACACTTTTCACATTGATTCATTTTCTAGCTCCGAATGCGAAGTTTGTCGCCTGTGACATGAATAAGGACGTCCAACTGCCCTGTGTGTGTGCAACAGCAAAATCAGCTGTCATCATCACACTCATTCATTTTCTCAGTCACAACCATTCATTTCCCCCTTTGCCTTTCATTCATTCAGTGGTTTTGCTGGTATGTGTGTGCGTGTGTGTGTGCTCACTCATCTCACCCTCCTCAGACCCTCCCCCATGCTGTCTGTAACCCCCACAATTTCACTTTATTCCGTGTAGCATGACTGTTGTTGTTAACTACAAATCTTTTTACATACATACACACACACACACACACACACACACACACTTACTTACTTACTTACTTACTTAAAGTAAATTTGTGTGCATAGCTGCATGTGCCAACAACAAGGCAGATATCTCTCTGTGACGATTTGTTCCAGTTTTGTGCGCTTGATTATCTTCCTGGTTCTGTTGCTTAGCTTTTTTTCCTGGTGTTAACAGAAAATTACTTTGCTATCTTATATTTGTCACAAGGAAATATCCTAGAATATTCCTGTCTATTCTGTTGTCCTGCCTTCAGCTAACTTCTAAGCTTTAATAACTAAAAGCAGAGCTGTGTGGTTGTGAGTTTGCAGGGGTGTTGAAGTGGTGGTATTTGTATTCACCCTTATTCTCTGTCCAGCTTTGAAGTCTTGATGCCTCTTCATATTCTAAATATGACCTCCAACACACACACACACACACACAGTATCTCTGTGAGGCCTTCCCTTCCTCCAGCCATCATGCAGAAGGACTGAGTGAAAGAGAGAAGGCAGAGAAAGAGGGTTCTTTCCTGTGAATGAAGCTCCTTTCTCAGCTGGGGGCAGGTCCACAATGACCCTGCAAAGATGGATAGAGAGATTGTCCTGTGAAGTGATCCGCGAACACAGATAGGCAGGGGGTCAATCTGGGCGTGTGTGTGTGTGTGTGCCCTGCACCACAACTGACCTGACAGCACCTCTGGTCTGGCTAGATGGGTGGGTGCTAAGGGGCCATGTAGGGCCAAGGGCAAGGATAAGAGGAAAAAACCCTGGCACAATGGGTCAGTGGGAATTTGGGAGGGGGTGGGGTGTGTTGGAATGCATGCTTCCCATATCACACACACACAACTTGAGTCTACACGGTGCCGCTTTGATAATATCTGTAAATGAGTCTTGTGCTAACAACTACTTAGGCGTTGACCGGCTAATATTTGACATACAATATACTCAGGTTTCACAAACTGGCTAAATACGGCTCCAATGTGTGCTCCAATGAGGCTTTCAAAACAGTAAACAGTAGTTTAAAATGTGGCATAATCTCATTTCTTTCTGTATTTGTACTACACATATTGCTATGCTAATAAAAAGTTGACCCAACCTGTAGCCAGTTAAGGTTGCTTTCACATTGTATGCTGTTCACACTGAGTTTCAGATATTTTCCCTTGCGGAACACTGTGTATGTTTGGATTAAGTAAAAGGAAGTGGTTAGTTACCATGAGCAGCCCTTGCACACATGAAAGAGCATGACTTTCTGATCATCCTGAGCTCCTCAAGTTAACAATTCTTCCATCTGTCCTTCTCAAAATTCAACTTTCAATTCCATTCAATTCAATTTTACAACCAGTTGGGGTTGGAGAGAGAGAGAGAGAGAGAGAGAGAGAGAGACAGAGGTAAAGACTGAAGGACAGAGACGGACACAAAGGTGCACAGCACCTGACCAATTTTGAAGTAGATCCGATAAATTCCCTAGGAGGAGTTCGTTCAAATACAAGGCGAAAAATTCACCGAAAATGAGCAAAAAAGTCAAAGAAAATGGCTGACTTTGACGACACGCAACGCGAAAATAGCCCTCTTAATGTACATGAACAAATAGCACAACTTTTAATCAGCACCATTTTTTTGACTGTACTGACCAATTTTGAGAAAGTAAGATCCAATATATTCCCTAAGGAGGAGTTCATCCAAATACAAGGTGACAAATTCAGGCGAAAATAGAGCACGAAACTTCAAAATGGCCACTTTGACAGCACGCCCACGGACACGCCCTCTCCAACGTACATGCACAAATAGCAGCAACTTTTAATCCCCACGCAAACCATACTTTGAGCTGTAACAGAACCCCAATTTTGCAAGCAGATCCGGCTGAATTTCCCTACGAGGAGTTCGTTTCAAATACAAGCCACGAAATTTGCCGAAAGTGAAACTGAAAATGAAACATGGGCTGACCGTGGGTTTTGGGGTATGGCGTCCAAGAGGCTTTTTTGTATGTTCGGCACGTTACAACGTGCCATTGCCAGAGTTTTCATAACATATCTCGGTTGAAAAGTGGGGCGGGGCTGCTTTTTTAAAAATCCTGTAGGGGGCTGCTAGAACACGACAAAACACGAAATATTTTCTTGGTAGTGAGCCTACAGGCACCACTCCCCCTAACACGTGCCCTGTGATTTCATATTCATTCTATTACCGGCTCTCCCACACAGTGATCTTAACATGCACCAGAGCGCCACGTAGGTGGATTGTCTCACCACATTTTTCTAGCGACGCCTCGGGGGAGACCATGGGCAAGCATCGTACCCAAGTTGGTTTATTTTTCAATCACACGCTGGCCGACCTGTGGAGATATAAACCTCTTCATTTCAAAGACGGCCACCTGTGGTAATGGCCTGAAATGTGCACATGCCTAAAGGGAAAGACATGGGAAACCTAGGACCCAAGCTTGGTGTCAATTGGACGTGAACAATGTGGAGAAATGGTCCACTTCCTTTTTGACAAAAATTTCACAGGTACAGTGATAATTTTATACAGAGTTCTATTTTGTTAATTTTAAAATTGCAGCACGAAGGAACACTTTCCAGAATGCTACGTGAAAGATGTCGCTGCGCATCGGACAAACTTGTAATTACGGCAGGAACTTCGATATAAAGTAGTTTATGGACATTTTACGCTCTAAGTGAAAATATTATAGGCGGGAAGTGGGCGGGGCCTAATAACTGGCGAGACTCAGCTCCATTTTACCGAACGCGTAGATACAAGGTTTTTGAATGTGCGAACCCAAACTTATTTTTCGAAGTTATTAGCCAAAGGCACTTTTTATGATAGTAGCGCCACCCTAGATGGCAACCGAACAGCGCGCCAAGAATATACCAACCATTTGCAACGAACTCACGACATGTGGCGCCGCGTTTCATGAATTTTTATTTTTCACAAAACATGGCTGCTCAACAATAAGCGCCTGGCCGACCTGAAGCCTATCATATTCGTGCAGCGTCAACCCGACAGAACTTTAATGCTACACAAAAAGGAACCTAATATTAACAGCACATAGCGACGCACTTTTACTTCAAAACGAGCACACTGGCCATACACACTGCGAGTGGTACCTTTCAAACGAGCTCAACCAAACAAAAGACAGACATCAAACACACAACCCGCGACTCCAGCAGGTCACAAAGCACTGAGCCCAATTAAAGTACAGCAGGAGGGATACAGAAACAATGTCAGAGAGCAACGATCAGGATAGACAAGGTGCTAACAAGACATCATGTCACAACACACCTGATACGAACTTCTACATTTCCACTAAACCACAAAGTATTGACATCGGTAACCCTGGAGCGTAATTGACACAGCTTCAACTTTTGTCAGGATGGCGGTCCCGGACTCTACAGAAAATTTTTTTTTTCCTTTTGCAACCTCAAAGGAGATAAGCGAGAGGTGAGGATATTTACAACAGTTTAAAAATATGTCCGCGATAATGACATCCCCAGATGTCACCAAAGCCTAGCTGGCAATTTTCTACTGATGGAGGCCCCAGTGACTGCGTTGGTGTGCCGCGCCTGGATTTATTGCGCTTGTGCTGGCATGACGCATGATTGTTCCTGACTTTGTGAATTACCACTGTGTTTCATTCACCAGCAGGCCTTGGCAGGAAAAGGGTCGTGAACTTTCGCTCATGTTTATGTTAATCAGACCTCACTGCTAGTGCTGTTTTCGTGTGTGTGTGTGCTCTCCATGAACAACGAATAATTACCTTCCGCTTACTGCGCCCCCGCGTCTGGTGTGTGTTGTTGTGTCTTCCCCCGCGCCTCTTCCCCTTCCTGGGTCGCACACTCCGCCCCAAGAGGATCCGGAATTAGGGGCGGACCGATTTATTTTCTGTCCCTCTGTCGTCTGGACGCAAGATGGCCCTAGACCCTGGAGATACAATTGCGAGCCTGAGCTTCAGCGCAATTTCGTTGTTTTTAGGATGATGTTCTACAGGTTCCCTAATTTTACTAACAATGAATGATTATTAATGACCGACTAGAATTGAAATTAATAGCATGATAAGACTTGAAACCACTTGACATGATGCTTTTTTTTGTAGTACCCATAAACACCAAATATCTCTAATCCATAAGGGTGGAAAATAGCGTCCAACCATGCCTTTACTTTTTGTGTCTGAAATGAAATCTTGATATTGATTTAGATTGAAGGTTGAGATGTGTTGTAGAACAATTTTACAGAACAGAAGTCTGGTAGTGATA
>NW_023339663.1:31111163-31114090 GCF_004916995.1 Morone saxatilis
TATGCCAACGTCACTTGAACGCAGCATTCACTGCAGGCCATTCAGGTCTCATAGTGGGAGCGGGGCACTGCCGTGCTGACAAAATTATATATGTTATCAGGGCTATTCGTCATGATATTGGACTTATCGGAATGACGTAATAATTTCTTGTTATCAGCCCGATAATTATCATGCACCCCTAAGCAAAATAGACTGTGTCTCTAAATAACAGACGTTGTTTAGAAGATTGTTTCTAGAACGACAGTTTGAGCCGGTGTGCGTTTCATTTACCCTGAAAAAAACAGCTACTTAGCTGAACTTACCAAGCGATTATGCTGACACACACAGAGGCACACGTGAAGTCTGAATTTTGGGCAGAAAGGACGCTATTAGTAGCAAAAAAGTTATATATTTTAATCAGAATCAGAAATACTTTATTCATCCCTGGGGGGAAATTTGTTTGCTACAGTTGCTCAAGGTGCTCACGTGACATTAAAGAATAGAAATAAAATGATTTATTATATTAAAATATGTAACACAATGTATATAGAAAAGAAAATAGAAAATGTGTATATAGGTATAAATATATAAAATTAAATGAGTATGTGTAACTATGTGTATAATGATTGCTTATAGTGACGGCAGCTGTGGAAAACACTAACATAACACATATCTGTCCTCCTGAAAGCCTTTAATTTAATTTTAATTTTTATTTTAACTTAACTGAAACACTGGTAGTGCAGTTGGTCACTTGCCTCACCAAAATTTGAATTTTAACTTTTTAATTAGGCCCTGTAGATCTTATGTGAGTGAAGAATCAGCAAATGGATTGCTTATTTCTCACCTAAATTGGTTCAGAAGCAGATTTTGGTGATTTGCTAAGGTGAAATACGTTAAAGTATACATAAACTACTCTAAACGGAACTCTACTACTCATGCTCAAATCTCATTGGCTCACAGAACAAGGGGCTATTTCACTGCAAGTCACTGTACTAAAAGCCTGTAATCTGAACTTCTTAAAGTACCATCACAATTCATATTTAGGTGCTTCAAAACATGTGTGACATTATGTGCACAAATAAAGGTGGTGTAGTCACTGGCCTTTTTTTATGACTCCTGCTGTGTGATTGTGTGGTTTTGTTTTCAACCCTTTAGTGTGAGTGAGGTGTGCTTTTTGGGTTTTGTTTTCTCTGTCTGTCTGCTTGTTCCCTTCCCCCTTGCCCTATCTCTCTGTCTCCACTCACCTGCTGGTCACAATCAAGCACACCTGCCTTCAATCAAGACTGCACCTCACCACTATAAGAAGCCTGGCTGACATCCAGTCCCTGCCGGATCATTGCACCCCACACAGTATGTTGTGTGTGTCCCGTCAGCGCGTTGAACTAGTTAGCCAGTGTAGTCTTTTAAAGCCTGCTTGCCAAATTCTTATAACGCCTGGACTCAAACCCCAGACTTCATCCAGCCTCCAGATCACCCTTCACCTCACCAAAGAAATAAAGACTTCACTACTTGTTCACTACAACCAGTCTGAGTTTGCTTTTGGATTCAGCCTCTGAATTGTAATATCTTTTCATATTTCTTTAGAAAAACAAACCAACGTTGCATTAATTTCAGGTTATATTCCTTTAAGGTTTTATTACTCAACAGTGTGAGTGACATTAAGGATATGTTTCTGATTTGCATTTTAACAGACCAAAACAAAATCCCCACAATCCTTAACCAATTAATCAGGGTGGACTTTTTTTACTGAGTCTCATGTCAATTAAGTAGACACAACCAATTAGACTGATCACTTCCAACTACCACACACAGTTAGAACTCACAATGCTAAGTGTTTAGTTGCGTTGGAGACCTCACCACATTAAGTATAGTGGGAGCAAGAAAGGGTTGCTGGGCTGGGAATACTTTTGATGGAGGTGGAAGGACAACATTCTTGTTTCTGCTTGTTTGTGAATGCTTAGATACAATAAAAAGCTTTTTGGGTGAAGTGTGGCATGAATATTCCCAATGGGAATGCAGGATATGTCGAAAGGTGAAATTCTGAAACCTACCAGAGTGAGTGGCATTGGCTTTCTCTGAAGATTAAAGGTAACATATGTAGAGAAATCCAAAGTTGTCCTTTTTTGGAACTCAGGTGATGAAAGTACACTGATGGAGGAAGGAAAGGAAGACAGCTTAGATTATATTATTTAGAATAAATTTGTTAAAATACATTTACAAGGAAATTTACAAGGAAATATGATAAAAAATAACAAATGAATAAAATAAGGTAAAAATGTCTAAAAACCAGGCTGAAGAGGTTGGTTTTGATTTCAAAATTTCAGCACTTTCAGCTGCTCTCAGATCCTCCGGCAGGCTTTTCCTGTGCCTCGGAGCATGAAAGCTAAAGACTATCTTCCCAAAAGTAAAGTTTTAGCATCTGAGAGGCTGCACCAGTTCATACACTGTGGTCATATGTGACATACACTGTACAAAATTATAAACGCAACACTTTTTAAACCATTTTTGTGTTTTGCCCCCACTTCAATCATCGAGCTGAACACTCAAAGATCGTAACGACTATGTACAGCAAAAGGCCTATTTCTCTCAAATATTATTCCACTCAAATCTGTCAAAATCCTGTGTTAGGGGCCATTTCTCTTTGCCGAGCATAATCCATCCCACCTCACAGTTTTCGCATATCCCAAGATCGCTGCATTCAGATTAGGCATGGGGTATGTGTACAGGGTTGTCGCCTTGGCCTGGCCACAATAAACAGGGCCACTTGGAAAAATGTGCACTTTCCATCACCCAGGCAACAATGCACAGATGTATCGCAAGTTTTCTGAGGGAGCGTGCACTAATTGGCATCGCTGACTGCAGGAATGTTCCACCCCAGCAGCTGTTGCCTTGGTGGATTGAATGTTCTTTCTCGTACCATTTAAGCTGTTTCCAAGGGCGCGTTGGTT
>NW_023339663.1:31114190-31120707 GCF_004916995.1 Morone saxatilis
AAAATACAAAAGTGAGAGACGCAGAAGAGAAACTAAACTTCAAACCAGAGCGATTCAGTTAGAGACTTTTAACAACGTCTGCAGACCCGAGTCACTGAACACATGCTTGTTTGAGAGGATAACGGGACACGCTTTGGCCTGACTTCAGAGAAGATCCACCTCCATTTAAACTGGTAATGGAAACTCAAATCATCCTGGCCTGGTTTGCATGGCCAAAAGTCCCAATTGAAGTCCTTTTAACAACTAGGACAAATGGACTGAAGACCATGGCTTTTCTGAGTGCCTGTTCTGAACTTGAAAATGAAAGATCTTGGCTAAAACTCCAAATTAGACATTTAAACGTGTGTGCGTGTGTGTGCCCTAGGTCGACCTTCAGAGTGCGACCCTTCTTATTGATCCGAGCAGCTGCTCTCTCATCGACTAAACATGCTCTGCTGCTTAAATCCTCATCAGAATCATGGTAATATGGGCTATTGATTGTACTGCAAAATGGTCAGTCTACACACAAGGACATCCACTGACAAAAAAACAAAGGATTGTGAATTGATTTGTCCTGTGTCCCCAGCCTTATGTTACATACTGTAATATAACCCCTATAGTAGCATCCTGTCCTATGATGTACTTCAGAAATAAAGTGTGACAGCAATACAACCGGTTTAACCATACATTACTGTGAATTTGCACTTACGGTCAAAATAAATTAATTAGTCTTTATGAGTGAGACCTGTGTGGAGTGGACAGGCTGACTGTGTAAAAACGTGTATGTGGGAAAAGGCGGAGTTTTCTTCAAACACACATTTATCCAAGAGGGCAACTGTACTGTAGCTACACACACTTTTTCCGTCTCTCTCTTACTGTTTGACTTCATGTCTCTCTCCCTTTCTCTCCATAGTCTCCACACACACTGCGGTTCCTCCATCAGTCACCACATCAAGAGCAGAGAAAATGCAGAAAGCACACTGAGAAAGAGACCCCTCTCCACTGCACACTGTTTCTTGCAGGAATGTATATTGCATGATTTCTGGATATTTTCTCCTCATGGAGAGACGAGTGTCAGTGGATCTGTTTTAGCAGTAAGGTTTGGAAAGATTTTGGAAACCTCTTTGCATCTTCAGCATTAACCACTTGTCCAACTAGTGTCAGCCCTCTTGTTCTGTTAGCACTTAGACTTATCAGTTACGCCCAGATTCTACTGGCTACGCAGCATGTCCAAGAAGCATCTCTCTGCTCTGCTTAGAATACATGACTGGTCTATTTTTGAATGATGGTGTGACCCTTTCACTTAAACATATATCAACTTAAATTTGCAAAAATCCTGGCTGCAATTCATCAAAGTCATGTGATGAGCTGTATGTTTAAGTAGTGTTATTGACATTATTTTTTTACATTCTTTGATTTATTTTTTACTGAGTTTTATTATTAAGAGTTAATAATTGAAATGATTAGACCTCATTGTAACGTCACTGAAGAGGTTGGTGAAGCCATGATTAGTGATGGTAGTGAGGATGGAATGAAGAAAATGCTGAATAATTTAATGTCCGTTTTTTTTTTGGTGACAAGCTTGGTGTTGGTGCAAAGGAAAAGGCCCAGGTTGTTACAATAACATTTTTCACTGCACTCGTTCGCTGCGATCTCTCCTCTTCCATCTTTTTATGGTTTGTTTCTGTTTCTGGGAGCTTTGTGTTTTCCACAGTCACAGCTAGACAGCCCAGAATGCCTTTGTTGCGCCCACTTCCTCCCATGGTGCCTCTAACTCATGTATGATTGGTCCTGCTGCCTTTCATCTCAGCCCAGGCCTAAATCACTGTGTGTGTGAGGTTTGTTCTCCGCACTTGTGGGGAAAGCGGAAAGCGTAGAGGAAAGAACTGCAGAGAAACATCTGGCAGCTGCAATGTCACACAGCATTTCTTGCAGGTTGTTTATTTTTTTGAGCACACTGATTATCAGGGAACATGTCAGATGATTGTTACCCACCTGAGCTCAGTTTAGAAACCACATTTTAAAGATGGATTTTGAGATGAATGTGTATGACTTCATTGATTTTTATACACAAACTCAAATTTGTCAGGTAGACTTTGACAACAGAAGCTTTAGGATCACAGACTCACTAATCTCTAGCACTTCCTGTCCCAGGGGATTGTAATTTCCTGGTCTGGGACTCATCAACCACCAGCAGTGATGCATAGAGAGCCCTTTTACATCTGGACTGAAAATAGAAACAAATCAAAATGTCCACCGGCACAATATATCATTGTGTGTTGTATAGTTATTTGTTAGATGTATTGCAGTGGTGGAACAGCAGCAGTACTCCACATCCATTACAAGAAAAAGAAGAAAAATGTTCTGACAGACATATGACAGAAAGAAAAACATAGGCATTAACAGCAAAACTTATAATGGCTGAATTCCATTTAGCTGCTTCAGTTTCAGGGTCCTGCACCATCACAACAGCCATTTTAACATTAAATAATAGGGTAGATGCAGGTTCAACTCAGGTTAAACAGAGTCTCACTAAACCAGTGCACCCTCCCACCAAGGTTTGCTGAACTGTTATTGGAGCACAGAGCAAAAAATGGCAAGGGTCAATTAGTATCATTGGTAACACCTGTTTTTATCCTTTCAAAATGACTGCTGTAAAAAAGGTCTATTGCGCACAGAGCTTACATAAAACAGAGCTCTTGTTATTGTTATTAGTAACTCCTATGTTTTTCCTACTATGACAAGTACAAATGTATGCTTTGAGAAAGACCAATGATGGAATGTGATAGCCTGGCCCAGCATGTTGCAAACGTCAGGTGAGTTGCATTACAGGATGCATTACAGGATAATTTAAATCACAATATATATATATATATGTAATAGGTATGATTTCATTAGTGTATAATTACCCGAAAATATAGGAATCATTGTGTTTGTTACTTTAGAATTAGACGTTTTTATCTACAGAGACAGGCTGAAAACAGGTATCCGATGTAAGTATCGTAGTGTTTATATTTCAATTCAATTTTATAGACAGACAGACGTAATAATAATAATAATATCAGTGATATTAGCAATGGCAGTGAAGCAGGACCATGGCAGGAGGCACGAGTACTGACAGGAACTATGAAAAGAGATCACATCTCTCTCCACCAGGATCCATGAGAACTGCTGAGCGCGAGAAAGCACAAGAACTCCAAGGAAGAAGGTGAAGTTAGTAACATGCATTAATGGGACATGAATGGGAGGGAGAGAAGAGGAAGAGGAGAGACAGAGGAGATGAGAGAAGAGAGAAGAGGACAAGAGAGAGAGAGACAGAGAGAGAGAGACAGGAGAAGCTCAGTGCACCATGGGGAACGGAAATAATACTAGAGAGCTTTGCATGCTGTAAAGACAATCTGGCAGGAGGACTGAGTGGAAAGAGTGGGGTTTAAATCAGGTGAGGGAACACAGGTGAAGGTGGTTGCACTGATGAGGCAGGCAGGTGATCAGGAAAAGTACTGGCAGAAAGCTGGCAGTAGGGATGGAAAGCCAGGAGCGGATCATGGACAGGATGGTTCCGGAATCACTTGAGAACGCAGTGTTCTAGTGGGTAGTAGGGGTACTATGAGCTCTTTCAGATATGAAGGGGCCTGACCATGAAGAGCTTTTTTAGGTGGAGAGGCGGATTTTAAATTCTATTCTGAATTTTCCAAGGAGCCAGTGCCAGAGAAGCTTATACAGGAGAAAATATGATCTCTTTTCTTAGTTCCTGTCAGTACTCGTGCTGCAGTGTTCTGAATTAATTGAAGTGTCTTAATGGACTTATTGGGGCAACCTGAATAATAAAGAATTGCAGTAATCAGCCTAGAAGTAACAAATGCATGGATTAGTTTTTCTGCATCCATCTGTGACAGGATTTGTCTAATTTTTGTAATATTGCGTAAATGAAAAAAGGCAGTCCTGGAGGTCTGCTTTATGTGGGAATTAAAGGACATGTCCTGATCAAAGATAACTCCAAGATTCCTGACAGTGGTGCTAGAGGCCAAGGTAATACCATCTAGAGTAACTATATCTTTAGACAGTGAGTCTCTGAGGTTTTTGGGGCCAAGTACAAGAATTTTTTTTTCTGAGTTTAACATCAGAAAATTGAGCCTCATCCCAGGTTCTTGTAATTTAGATAGCTGATTAATTTCATCGGGCTTGATCAACAGGTATAACTGGGTATCATCTGCCTAACAGTTGAACGTTAATGGAGTGATTTCTAATAATATTGCCTAAGGGAAGCATGTATAAAGTGAATACAATTGTTCCAAGTACAGAACCTTGTAGTGGATGCTAATTCGCAATACAAATCCTAAAAGGGCTTTTTTTTTTTTTTTTTTTTAATAAGAGGTTAAAACAGGAAAGTAAAAGAGTAAACCAAATACAAAAACATACAAAAAACACAGAATTACACTTCACATTTCAAAATTATACATGAGTACAGGTTTGTTGATGAATGAACCCAAGATTTGGTAACTCTCTTAAAAGTGATAATATTAAACACAAATTTCAAGTGATCAGGTAGTGAGTTCCAGGACTTGACAGAAAAAGCTGTCTGACCAAAAGATGTTTTACAGAATGGAACTTAATAATTGTCACTTGAAGCTGCTCTGGTGGATCTGCTGCAGCTCAAAAGTCTCATGATATATTTGCAGGGGCAAGTTCGTTTCAATATTTAAAGATGATCTCTACATAGTGAAAATCAATAGAATTTGCAAAGCCTAAGATACTGTATTGACCTAAATTGCAGCAACGATGGTACCTTATTAGATTTTTGTCCAAGGCCTGCTGAATACAAAATCTTCATCTGAAACAGTAACCAGTAATTCCAGCTGTTAGATAATGAAGTGGCCTAAAAAATACAGGGTTTATTTATATATGCAGTTTGATTGCCTCAATGTTTTATGACATTTGTTTCACAATGATTGCACTTATTGTGTATTGAGTGTTTAGTTATACCACTGAAAACTCTACTTAGTAATAGAAGTAAGTTTACATAAATTAATCCTCATTCACACGAATTAAACCCAACTCAAAAATGTATTGTTGAAGCAACTCAGTTGTTTTGAGTGAACTTGCATGTGCAGTATTTTTCAGTACAGGCAATGTAATCCAGTTTGTTCCATTGACTAATTTTCTTGAAAAACACTTTTTTCACTTTATTTCATTATAAAACATTAAAATGCTCTATACTGAGCATTTCACTATTTTTTGTTTTTATTTGTTTTTATTTTAATTTTTAATGAGTTTGAAATTACACTCATATGCAGCATTTCTCCAGTTAACTGAATGGAATTGGTGCAATTAACTTCATTTACCCAAGTTACCTTAATCCTTAAGTTACTTCAACTCAAATCAAATATCTTTCATCCTTAAATTGTTTCAGTTAATACATTTAAACGGTTTAAGGTGATCGGTTTTACTCAAAGTTTGAGTTGAAAAATATATTTTCTGCGTATATAATGTGTCAACTTATCGATTAGACAGCTCCACTGTGGCGTATCTAAAGAGTAAATACAATCTGTTAGTCTAACTACTGCGACAATGATGATGAGCTGATACTGACTGACAGTTCCAGCATATTATTGATTCAGAGTTTGTACCTCACTTCATCATCTCTCTATCCACGACTGATGACAAACACTTTGATATGAACAATTGAGGGGAATTAGCTGAAGCCTTGTGCAATATGCCAGTTTTTGGAGCAGCATATGTGTGGGCTAATGAGTATTCGGGTCAGGTGGCCAAACGGAGGGCAGTTCTGGACTGTCAGTCTGATGTCTATCTCCTCATTCACCTGCTAATAGGATCAAAAGCAGGAGGGTCATAGCCGGGCAACCAGCGGGGCGTAGGCTAATGCCGAACGCGCGCCACCCTCGCCCATCTGCCCCTGATGGACTGCTGAACCAGTCCGTGGGGATTAGGAACATGAGTCACTACTTTGTGTGTGTGTGTGTGTGTGTGTGTGGATGGTGGGTATTGATTGTATGTTATTACCCGATGGACTATCTCTAGTAAGTTTTCCATTGTTCGCTCTCGACTTTCAAGATGACATATCTACATGGATTATCCCCACTCATACCCAATAATCTTGAGGCCAAGAAGGCTGGATGGCCACTCAACTAGTTGGCCATAGTGGAAGCTCTTTTTTTATTTTTGAGTAAAGCTAAAGTTACTGTTGGGTATAGGACTGTAATATGAAACCACTTAAAGGAATATTTTTCACCAGTAAAAAGATGGTATTTTTATTGGGAATTATCATAAACAACTGGGCTGTCTATGCAGTAGAAATAATTAGTAGAAAGATGTAAATATTTTTTAAGTGGTACTAAGCGCCTGAAATGGGCCAGTACTCACCAGTACTGAGTACCGGCATTTCTGATTTTTGTCCACATCAGTACCTTACTCGCCACCTCTGGTGAGAGGGGTATACAGTTTTTTAAAACAATTTATCAATTATTTTTCAAAAATCATTTTTTTTGTGAGAACAAAAAACATGGCGGACATTTCTCTC
>NW_023339663.1:31120807-31121957 GCF_004916995.1 Morone saxatilis
GTCAAAGTCCAGGGCCGTTTTTTAGTCCCAGTCCGTCCCTGCGTGTAGCACGTGTGTTTCATTGTAAAGAGGCTGAATTTCCTATGAGATCTGGAAATATTACTGACTTCTAAAACAGTGATCACGTTCATAGAGCTGTTTGCTGTTTTATTTTATACTATTTATTAATTAGTACTGACTCCAAACCACACGGTCATTGTATTTGTAATGTCTGGAGCTAAACTGCTGAATTTAGACCGTGTTGAAGAAACAATGCTGGGGCTTAACACTCCCATGCCTGGTATTTACTGTAGAATCCCTAAATAGGCAGCAAGGCGAGGGCCACCATCTCTCATCCCAAACATTTGGTTATGAACAGTGGTAAGACCGGCCCAACTCGAATTAGCTCTCTCACCTCTTTGTCTCACACGTAGCTAAAACCATAATCATAGACTATTGGTTCATTAGGCATGTATTATTCTAAGGGCTGGGCTAATCCTGTGAGCCTGTTTCCTGGCTTCTGCCACCATATGGGCCAGAGATTGCAATACCAGCACAATGGTTCATCCAGTGATCGAACTGAACATACATTTAGCTCAGGTATTATGTAATATTCTTATGTTAATTTGTAATCTAAGATTTCTTTTGTTCCTTTTTAAGTAGATAGCAGCTTGAGATCACAAAGTAATTATCTTGTTATCTTAAGGTACCAGGATGTTTTTCTCCTGATTACAAATAATCTTCTAATAATAAACAGTGATCTCAATGTTAATACTGCATGGACCTGCTTGAATATTGACTTTTTTTACCTAAAGGAAACGACCACAGTGACTATATCAGACAGCATTAACACCAGGTTCATATGTTCTGAATATCCGTATATGCACATTTGACCTCTGCCCTCTGCAACAGTCAGAGTGTGGTCTCCTTGATGTGTGGGGATTGTGATGTCTGGGTCAGTATTGTCCTAAAAACGGAAAATATATATATGTTTGTCTAGCACGGCAGCACGGCATTGCAGTTTGTCTGTGTATCTTTGGTCATAAATTTGTCTTGTCAGAAATGGGTATTTAAAAAAAATTAGTGGTTGTTTGACTTTTGTTTTAAAAATTAAAATTAAAATATAAGGTGTTTTTCTTTTTCATGGTCAATAAAGGTGTGTGTGTGTGTG
>NW_023339663.1:31122074-31123952 GCF_004916995.1 Morone saxatilis
GCCACACGTATTCCATCTTCTGATACTACTAATTAAAACATCTGTGTCCTGTGTGTCTTTTCATTCATTCTTTAGATCAACAACTTTAATCTGCCTGGGGTGGTGTTTTAATGCAATCTGATAGATTCCTGCTTGTGTTTGTGATGATTAAAGTGTGTCATGCACTGTATCAGTGTGCGTCTCTCGCTGTCAGCAGGGTGTGTAACTAAATCTATAGGAGCAATTGTTTTATAGCTGACACTATGACAAGTCTGATCTGCTAGACTTGCTGCTCTTCTTCCATATGGTGATGTTTTTCTATTCTTGGGTTTGTAGTAGGATACTGTCATGTACAGTCATCAGAAATAAAAGTTATCTAATGACAATATTAGCAAATATATTTTCTCCTCATAATTGATTATGACAAAAATAAATAAAGGCAAAAATATATAATGAAAATGTTATTTCAGACTTTAGACTTGGGACAACAGTGTATTACAGTGAATTACACTGTTGGCAGTGGCAGAAAAAGCCTGTTCTACTGTATATTGTTTCATTACAATATGTGGTCATTATTATAGGAGTTGCCTCTAAACAACACAGACAATGTTTCCTGTGACCATTGTCTGACTGATAGTGATATGAGATTTGAAACATGTACACAGTGAACTGAAAAGCCAAACTGGGCATGAATACAAAGATAAAAATAACTTAACAATAAGAATTAAATGACTCACAGACACACAGTTCCCCTTCGGTTGTGGTGACAGTAGTTGATCTGGGTTTTTTATCTGAAACTCAAACTTCATTTTAAGTTACAGCAGCATGTTAAATGGTAAATGGACCTGTACTTGTATAGCGCCTTTCTAGTTTTCCGACCACTCAAAGCGCTTTTACACTATGTGCCAGATTCACCCTTTCACACACATTCACACAGCGATGCACGGCATCGGGAACAATTCGGGGTTCAGTATCTTGCTCAGGGATACTTCGACATGTTGCAGGAGCCGGGGATTAAACCAACAATCTTCCGATTAGGGGACGACCCGCTCTGCCTCAGTGCCACAGCTGCCCATCATTATGATGATTCACCTGGACCGATGCTCTTTCCAAACACTGTTACTGGTAACTATGATGCAATGTGAACCCACTAATTGAAAAAAATATGGAAAAATAATACGGACTACAAGTACAGCATTATCCAACCATTATGAAAATAATAATTATTATTTTTATAACATTTTACCCATCAACTTTAATGCTCAGATTTGGGGACATTGAGACATCAGAACACACAGCTGGCAAATGCCAATTTCATCCAGGAAGTAATTCAAAATCTGATGGATGTTCACAACTGATGGTTTTGGTGATAATTTTAAAGGACCAGTGTGTAGGATTTAGTGGTGTCTATCACAGAAGTTGCAGTTTGCAACCAACTGAATACAGCTCAGCCTTGGAAACTTGTAGGAAAAACTACAGTGGCCGCCAAAACTGTAAGAACCTTCAGACTATTTGAGATTGCAAAAAAACAATCTCAAAGTAAAAAAGCCTTGTTTCTGGGAAATTGGCCTTATTTTTTGTCTAAACAGAAAAATAATCTTGTCAAGCATGTTTTCATTAGAAAACTAATCTTGTTTTAAGAAAATGTATCTAACTTTCTCTTAATAAGATATTACAGCTCACATTGAGCTAGATTTAACCGGTAACAATTATATTCATAATATCCCAGCAGAGGAACAAGATTATTTTCCATATTTTAAGGGTTTTAAGAGCACAACTTCTAAATTTAAGAGAAAGTAGTCTTATCCCACTGTAGGATATGGTGTAAAAATAAAAAATCCCCCATTGAACAAGACAATATTTAAAGTCTGATGCCAAAAATGTGTTTGACATCCCCTC
>NW_023339663.1:31124052-31124485 GCF_004916995.1 Morone saxatilis
TATATATATATATATATGTATGGACCCAGTCATAATATTATGACGAGTTCATAGCAGCCTTAAATGAAGCACACAGCAGACAATAAGCTGTTTAATCAAATTCTATCATAATATCAGCCTTTATGTATTGCTAAATGTTTCTGCTGCAGGCGGGTCAGATGAATCACAGGTTTATACAACATTATACTTCCATACATCTCTTTCTGTCTCTTCTCTGCTTGTTTAAGTTTCTCAGAGAGTATATGTCGACCACAAGCTGTTGCTCTGCTTGTAAATTATTAGCTGTAATGAAAATGAGCGAGAATGTGTAAACCTCAGTCCACATAACAGTGTCACTGAACACTGGAATCCTGTTTATTTCCCTGGACAGTAAATAAAGCAGACAGTAACTGGCTGTAAAATGGTACCTTTGTTGTTATATGAAGCTTGGAGG
>NW_023339663.1:31124504-31126759 GCF_004916995.1 Morone saxatilis
GAAGCTTAGTCATTGCTGCCCAGGAGGCTACTAAATTCATAGAGTCCGGTGCTTCAACACCCACGCATCTGACTCACACCCTGCAAATCCACACTTGACAGACTACTCCCTGACATGTTCTGGAAGTTCAAAATCACTGTGTAGGACAACATTTCAACATATGACTTCAACACCACTGTGTCTGTATAGATGGAGTGTTTATGCCCAGAGGTTTAATCTACTATACAGCCCAACCCCCCAACCCCCTCTGTAGATGATGCTTTAGACTGCCAAAAATCGAAGATTTAGCAGAGCAGAGGAGGAAAATACACAACAACTTAAATATTACTGAAACCATAAATCAGAGAAGGTGTTGACTAGTAGGAAGAAACTCATGACTAACAACAGATAATCCACCCACCGAGTACTGTGCAGCATCCCCAGCTTAAGTATGGGTTGCCAAATATGGTTGTTGAGCAGGTTTGGCACTGAGGTCCTGTCGCCATGAAGCCAACTATTATATTAACAACGGCAAACACGAGTCCTCTTCTTCACCTACCATTCACACCACGGCCCAGCCTTCCTCATCAGCCCTCTCAGAGGGCCAGGTCGTACCAAACCCAGAACCTGCTATTTCGGCTTCACAATTAACCTGATCATCACAGGTCCCAACATTGCCCAATCGTGGGCTTTCCCACCCATCCTCCCATGCATAATAATTTCACTCTAACCTCCACATGACCTTCAGCACATCCAATCCTCCCGCCCCACCGACTCTCAGACGACAGATTCTCACCTCTCACTACGTTGACATAGGCCATTTAATTCTGCACGCTGAACTTACCATCTCTCGTTTTGGCCCATCGGGACCCGGTCCTCCCTTCGTTCCAGGGTCTACTCTCCTTCCTCGTTAATATTTATTTAACGATAACTTCTATGGCAAATTCTTAAAACGAATACAGAATATATTTTTTTATGTTTACTCGTTGACCTTGCCATTCAATACATCCGTCCACATGCAACCGTCATATCCCCAGAGACCCACTAAACACACTCGGTCCAATCGAACGCAAACAGCCACTACCTACCGACTCTAAAGAACTAATCGCAGTACAATTCACTTTCCCATTCCCCTCATACCGTGACATAATTTGTTCAGCGTTTGTTACTTAATACTGTAATATAGTGTTTCTTCAGCACCAAATCTATTAGGATTGGGTAGATTTTATTTACATATTTTGCAATTGATGATTATCAAACGTGAGGATATTTTAATACGGCCAAATTGTATAGTTTTATATTCTAAAAGGGATATACATACATAAATAGCAATTTGAAAGTGTGTGGTCGATGGCACTGATTGTTTTGTTAGAGTTTTTGGTTAAGTTACGCTGACCAGTTGCTCCCCAAGTACTGTGGATCAACTTTCCCCAAATTTTTGAATTAAAGGCAGGGTGTGCATTTCAGTTGTAGAAATGCTAGGTTCGAGGATGGAACTGTTTGAAATGTTGTACGTGTAGGGATTCATCTGTGTGTGTGTGTGTGTGTGTGTGTGTGTGGATGTGTGTGGAGGGAGGAGGTTGTGCTTGCACCACTTCTATTTATTTGCTTATTTGTTTTTACAACTTCTTAATTTTAAATCTGAGATTGTATTTTATGGATGAATCAAAACAGAAGAGTAGTTCAGACATTCAAATTACAAGCTGGAATGTAAGGGGAATGAGAAAATTGGCCAGCACTGTCTCAATTCACGCCTATTTGGGGTTATGCACAGATCACACCCGGTAAGAAAGATGGAGGATTTAGGTCATGGAATATGAAAGGCATTCAGAAAATGATGGATCTTTATGAAGATGGAGTTTTGCTTTCCTTTGATCAGCTGTGTCTGAGATATCAAATTCCAAAAAAACATTTCTTCAAATATTTGCAGTTAAAAAGTTATATGTCAAAAGTAGATAATGTGTATACCACCTTTATCAAAACTTGAGGAAATTACATTAAATTTAGGAGGGAAAGGACATGTATCTAAATATTACAACATATTGGTTGCAAATAGTCCTGAATCAGCATACAATAAATGATTGGAAACTGTATATAATAGAAGATAATGATGAGACGGATTGGAATGATGCTTGTTTAAAAGCACAAACACAGACAATAAATACAAGGTTTAAATTACTCCAATATAAGTGGCTTATGAGGATGTATATAACTTGTGTCAGACTTCATCATATGTCTGCCAATATTCCTGGTGTGTGTTCTAAATGTTTGACTGA
>NW_023339663.1:31126859-31127887 GCF_004916995.1 Morone saxatilis
GGAACTGTTGGGTCTCTGTATATAATTTAGTTTAGACCTGCTCTATATAAGTGTCCTGAGATAACTTCTGTATGAGTTGGCGCTATACAAATAAAAACTACAATAAGAGCTTGGACTGAACATTTTCTATTTACAGTAAGCATACTCATAGACACGGGAAGGAGAGAGAGAGAGAGAGAGAGAGAGAGCTCATGTGAATGAGTGAAAGAGAAGGCACGAATGTGGGTAGACTTGATATTAAAACTTTCTTTCAGCATAAATGAACGGGGCCTAACGGGCAAATGCACTAGTTTGTTTAAACTGCTTACTTTACAAATGATTAGACTGTTGTTTGGATTAATGTGTGGTATAAAACATCACAGAAGCTGAGGTGGATGAACCAGTTTCATTGGTTCGTAGCCTAATAATCACAGGAACCAATCACAAGTCAGCACTGCCAGCATATGAAAACATGTTCTTTTTCAGCGTTTTTCTTCATTCACCTTCTTGGCCCCATCTAGTCAAGCAATGGAAGTTGTGAGGAGACTAATATCATTATACACACACACTCATACATACTTTATGCAAACAGTGGCACAATCACACACACACACAGTCTGGTGAATTTGCATTTAGGGAAGTAGTGTTTTTAGCTAGAAGGCGTAACGCTCTCCAGCTCTAACTGATGTTGGCTAGAGTAAACAGTCCACATCCACACCCAGCAGGCAGCTGCTCTCAATGTACAGAAACACTGTGAATAATCTGGCAGGAGTTGTTGTGTGTCCTCTCTGACACAGAGGTAGAGCGGGTTGTCCACTAATCGAAAGGTTGGCCGTTCGATCCCTGGTTCCTCTCGCTGCATGCCAAAGTGTCCTTGAGCTAGACACTGAACACCAAATTGCTCCTGATGTGTATGATTGTGTGAATGATTGGTTTCTGTTCTGGTGAGTTGGCACCTTGCATGGCAGCCACTGCCATCAGTGTATGAATGTCTGAATGGGGTGAGTGTGGCATGTAGCGTACAGTGCATTGAGTGGTCGGAAGACTAG
>NW_023339663.1:31127917-31129058 GCF_004916995.1 Morone saxatilis
ATTTACCATTTACCATTTACACCTACACCTGTAAAAAGGATATATTGAAAAGGAGACCCACCATGACAACCTCTATATATTGGCAGCAGATCACTGGGAACTAGGAGAGTCTTCTGTAATTATACCATACTTCCCTTCATGTTCTTACTATCATTTCCATGATTCTGAACTAGAATTACTTTTGGAAAGAATAAAATTGTGATCACAACAGTTCTGTGATTTTCAATGCCACTAGAGTATGATAGTGAGTGTAGCAAGTCTCGCTACTACCGAGGGTTCTCTCAGCACAAAATCCAACAACAGATGTCAATAAACAAGACAACTTTATTTCTTTGTCAGCCGCACACACTATTACAGAACTTAGCCTGCTTCAATAGTTCATGATGGTCTGCTCCGGTTGTGTCGGCCCTCCTAGGTCCAGCACACTACTGCCTTTCGAGAGGTGAGTGTGATTACTCAAGAGTTCCAGCTGAGATCATCAATTCACCTGGCTCTCCCAGGCCTTGCCCATACCTTTCTCTCTCCTGCAGCTGATTGTAAACCATACCCACCTCCACAGTGAGTTTGACAGAACCTGCTGATATTTGATGGTGATGTTCAAAGTTATTGAATTTGACACTTTTTATTTCTAGTTAATGGCCATTTGTGAATCACAGGTTAAAGATTGATTGTATAAACAACAGATGCAATAATACAATACAATAAATACTTGCTGGTGTTAGCCATAGCATAGCATAGCATAGCAGGTAGCCCCTCCATCCTTCCCATTCTGATAAATTCGATATCTTAGGAAGTGAATTTATTAAAATTTAGCACAGATGTCCACTTGGACTCAAGGATGAACTGATTCGAATTTGATGGTCAAAGGTTAAAGGGGGGCGCCCGGTTAGCCCAGTTGGTAGAGCTTCCTTTCGATCTTCACCTGTCTCTATCCAATAAAGGCATGATAAGGCCCAAAAAAAAACTTGTATGAATATACTCTCTGACACAGAGGTAGAGCGGATTGCCCACTAATCGGAAGGTTGTTGGTTCGATATCCGGCTCCTCCCGCAACATGTTGAAGTATCCTTGAACAAGATACTGAACCCCGAATTGCTCTCGATGCTGTGCATCGATGTGTGAATGTGTTCGATGGACTTTG
>NW_023339663.1:31129158-31134496 GCF_004916995.1 Morone saxatilis
ACTTGTATAGCGGCCTTTCTAGTCTTCCGACCACTCAAAGCGCTTTTACACTACGTGCCACATTCACCCTTTCACACACATTGACACAGTTTAAGCTGCCAAACAATCGAGGGCCAGTGGCATTTAAGAGTTAACCACAGGAGGTGGGGGGCTGGGGGGTTTCATATGAGTGGAAGCTTTCTGCCATGTGGCTGTGATTTGGTTCTACAGACAGGGTGGAGGTTGAACATGAGGGCAGCAATAACCTCAGGCCTTCAGGCAGAACACACTAGAAACACATTCAAAACTTGTGTGTGTTTAAAATGCTCAGTTTGTCATATATCACATTGAGCATACAACTTCAAATCATCCATTTCTTCATTCATAGTGCACTGCTGACTCTGGTGCACCATGCTGGTAGCATCAGAATCAGAATCAGCATGGTGCATGTTTACATGCACACAAGAATTCAGATTATTGACAATTTAGGCAAGAAATCAGACAAGTTCATATTGTCTCCAGTAATATGATCAGCTGGAACACCAGTTTGTTAGAGTTCAGATTTCTCCCGTCGCCCCAACACATTGCTGCCATAGCCCCACAAACTAAAAGCAACTAACAAGCAACCATATCTCTGCATATATTTCCTGCTGGTTGCTTGTTATTTGCTTTTGTTGGTTCAAAACTACTTGCTTTTACAAGAGAACAATCAGCAATAGCTTAGATCACCTAAATTCAGTCATTATTACTACCCCCCCCCATTATTACAAAAGAACATTGGAATTGCTAGTGCTATATAAATAAACTCTAACTGTGCTTCTATTTGTATCCAAGGGTGTCAAGTGTTGCAGGATGATACACAACACCCAGTTGGGAGGTGGGAAGGACAGTGCTTTGCATTAGCCTGACAAGCTGGCAATCAGTAATGGATACAATTATTTTAGTTCTAAAAATAAAATATATGTTTTAAGGACAAATATAAAATATGTAGCTTATAAATATATTATTCCATAATTAATTTAATTCGGGTAAGCCTAGATGTCTCATGTTGATCAAAAAGTCGTTTTTTTGTTCAGTGCTCTAGATATACAGTTTTGGTGTCTTCATTGGCCAGTAGACAGGTCAGATAGCCTTTTTCACATGTGCTGATTTGGTTTGACTCAGTTTGACCTGGCGCATCAGCCCAGCACGGCAGGGATTTGCATCTCCATTACAACAGGCAAAGCAAACATGAATCAGTAAAATAAAGCAGCTATCTAAAAAAATACAAACGTGAAGTGAATAGTGTGATTCAGAGCACAACACTCAGACTGTCTCTCTAGTCTGCTGTACAGAGTCTCGGAACACACGTCCATCTTTGGTGTGGTGCAAAGCGGTCAGTGACCCTGCAGATAACCTCTGACACATCAGTCTTGTGGGGACAGTTTTTCAGGTCAGTTCTGATTCCACTGAGGCAACAGCTGAACTCAACTCAACTAAAATGATAAGGTTAGAACCAGGACAAACTGAATGCAAACGAGTAATAATTTTGTTCATTATATCTAAAGCTGCCAATATACAGAATTGCTTGTCAGATGGTCAAATAGCTCCAGAAACCCCAGTAATACCACAGTAATTTTTCGAGAACAACAATCCAGGATTCATACCCTCTTCACTCAGAGATTGGTCGGGCCTCAGTAGAAACAAACCCCCATAGCGGCCTCATACCCATCTTTTCCTACCACTCTTTTGCCTCACCATCCTGACACCCTTCTATCCCCCCAGCAGACCTAATATAAGTTTGCTGAGTCAAAGATTCGAAGTGCATTAAAATGCTCAGTTTGCCTTTCAATAGGTGGCCAATAAAGTGCCTGTGTTGAGCATTAAGGAACTGTGCTGGTTGGTCCTAGCCTTTCTGTATTCACATTAGGGGTCCACGCAGAGGCGAAGGGCTGGGGGTTGGGAAGATGAATTTGAAGATTATGGAGAACTCCTTTTCAGCTGTATTGGATGCCTTTTGTTGAAATGTGTTCAAGTTTCGCGTTTGTCGTGAAATGACCAATCACAACCTAGATGGGGTGAGATATGGAAGAAATTGTTATGGTTTGGCTTAGTTTTTGCGTTTAGTATTGTCATATGTTGGCTTTTCTATTTTGTCTCTGTATCCCCCACTCACCATTTTTTCCTGTTCCCGGTTGCAGAGCTGGGTGGCCCAGGGGGTTGTGGGCTTTGGGCTCCTCTTGGCGAAGCAAGATGGGGCCACACCTGAAGGTCACCTGTCAGCTATCCCCAAACCACCGGTATTAGAAACCTGGGTCGGGGGTCAACTCGTGCCAGTTGTGGCCCAGAATATGCGGCGATGCTCGCAACCTGGCAGTGCTGGCGTTCACCTGACTTTCCCAGAGTCTTTGAGTGGTTTTTGCCTGTAAGTCTCCTTGCAAAGAGATCCTCTGCTGCAGCCAGCCTCCCTGGCTCGTCCCAGCCCCGCTTCGGTTCCCGGTTTTGGATTTAGATTTCGAATTAAAGAAAAGATCTTTCGAAAGTTCCCACTCACCAGTGTGTGCGTCTCTGCTTTGGGGTCCTAGACTAAGAACTTAACAGAAATGTTGAGTTGCTACAGTAAACTTTGGAAATGTTGAAGCCATTGCATGAATGGCTATCATTATTGAGATGGTAAAGACTAGCACCATTTATTTGTTTTTTTAGGATTTAATGAACTTCTGCGTTGTCCAACTGAAATTCAGGCAGCAGCCCTCTCATTCATTTGAATTAGGTCAGTCCAGCTCTGCAGCAGCATTTCAAGGCAGGGTCTTCTGGCAGAGAAGTTGAACCCAACTTTTGCTGACATCATCTGGCAAGGTGCAGTGTTAATAAAATACATGCACATGCACATTGTTTGTGGATAATGTAATGTGAATGGCATATTCTACTGTTTTACATCTGCTCAGCCTTAAATACATTTACCTGTTACTCAGACTGAACTTCCTGGATCAGTGGTACCTTAAACCATGGGTTCCTAATCCAATCCAATCAACCCAACCCTCACTTGAGATCGCCAAAGCTTTACAGGGAGTTCAAGGCATTCATGCATTTAAGGGGTGTAAGAAAACACACCCCTTAAAGGCAAGATATAGACCTACTGTATTTAAAAATACAGTTCTCAATATCTCAATATCTCGGGCATTTCATTCATTTCTGCAAAGAAAACTAATTGTTATTATTTTTTAAGTTTAAATTTTTATTGATTATAAACTATACGAGCTGTATTCACTGAGCTTTCACTCTCTGATAAACAGCCGCATCCTGCATTAGAAAACAACGCAGTTAAAACAAAACAACTAACCTTACCCTAACCCAACCAATAGAACAATTAGAAGCTAACACTAAATTTGTTTAAAAAGAAACCTAAGTATATATGATTGTTAAATAAAAAATACATAACACAGAATCTTACAAAAGTTTCTAAAAATGTCAGGAAAAATAATCTTTGAACAATATTCACAGTTAACAATCTGCTAAAAATTTATCCAAATCACTAATTTTATACAAACTTCCTGCAGTTATTGTGTTCACCATTTTGGTTCATTGTACAGTTTGTCAGTTGTTGTACTATGATTGTTATGCATTGAATATAATATGAAATATCCATAAAATATGTTACTTACTTAGTTTACTTAGAGAAAAAAATTGATTGAAGATAGACTGACATTGAGGACTTATAAGGAATATAATTTTTAACACGTGGCCTGCATTACAAACTGAGTTTAAAAGACATTAGCAGTCACCAATGAAAAGATTGGTCTGATAAAAAAAAAAGTACACGTTGACACTGCAGGATCCAGCACCTTTACAGCTTTTCCTAAACTTTGGACTAAATTCAGGATACCTGTGACAGCTGCTGTGGCTGAGACAATGTTTTCTCTAATAATCTATGCAAAAGTGTAACTTACTCCACTATCAGTAACTAAGCAGGAAGTCCTGAATAAAGCATTGTTGGCCCTGCTGACTCTGAACAAAATGTCCTTATTATTGCACTTAACCGACATTCAAATTTTCAGATTTTTACTACATCCTAGAGAGCAGCCCATGTGTTTTACTGGCACTAAATGCTTTATCACTGAATGCCGCTGTCACTTTTACTTTAAGGCAGCGACTCTTTCCAACTCCATTATTTGAAATTACTTTCTGCCCACTTTCTGTGCCCCTGTCTAATGAGATCTGTAATGATTGTACAAAATGTCTTTCCATTAATTACCACGCCTCCTGTCCAACTGTAAAAGCTGTGTGTTATCTGCAGTGACTCCCACACACTGTCCCTGTGCAGCTGGATAAGCTTAGTGTTGATAAAGAATTTCTGCTTAAGTGAGGTGGGACAGCAACTAAAACACGATAACACTAACACGCCTGCTGAGGGAAATGTAAAGGTCCTGACTTGTTGCTAATGGGTTTGGCTTCTTTGACCTTTGATTTAAACAATATAGCCTTTACAGTTGAGTCACAAATCTCCCAGCAAGTCTGGGTCATCATACTGTAGTGCAGTAAGAAGAACTTTGTGTTTGGAGAGACAAACACCGCATGACCTGCAGCACGGTGTGTGTGAATCACGATCTGATCAAATACAACACATCTTGATTGACTTGTGTGTCTGCTACTCTCTGTTTAGACACAACTGACAAATACAGAAAATGCAACATTTTCCATGGCGGCATTGCACTGAAGCTGTATTCTAAGTGGACAGATTTGTGCATGTTTCTGCTTGGAAGCTCATTTCTCGAAAGAACCCCTTTGGACCTCAGACTGACAAGAAAACTTGCTACTTATATTTTTATCATAAACAAAATCCTCGCCCATGACCCTGTCTCTGGTTCACCGCTTTTCCTTGCTTGGACCACTTTTGATAGGTACTGACCTCTGCAGACCGGGCACACCCCACAAGAGCTGCAATTTTGGTAACGCTCTGACCCAGTCGTCTAACCATCACAATTTGGCCCAAAATGTTCATTTGCTGCTTAATATATCCCAACCAATGACAGTTGCTATGATAACCAGATAATCAGTGTTAATCACTTCAGCTCTCAGCAGACATAATGTTATGACTGACTGTAGTATGTGGAAGAAGTACATAATTTCAAAAGCACAATCACGAACAGCAGTGATACTGTTTCTATTAAATACAGCAAATGTGTAGATCTTATAATTTTCATTATGTGGGGGGAAAAAAACAAAAAACAAGCATGTGATGCCTATTTTATTATTCATCAGAATAAGATCATTTAAAGGGGAACTTGGCAACTTTTTCAGCTTAATAAACCCGTTTAGAAATCATTTGGATGGTTAAATGGCCTGTTCCGGTGAAAATGGTGACCCTCCCACCCCCCTC
>NW_023339663.1:31134596-31138664 GCF_004916995.1 Morone saxatilis
TGCCAAGTTCCCCTTTAATATCTTCATGTGCCAAGAGGCATGGGAGAGCGCACAGTTGAAGCACTCCAAATAACAGTCACTCAATACAGAGTGAGTCATATAAAAGAAAATCATATCAAACCTTTTAAGATAAGAGTGGAAGTTTTTGTCTGCAACTAAATTGTTTCACTCACAAACATAGATTAACCATGTTATGTGATCTGCTACTTCAGTACACCTTAAAAACCACTACTGGGACCACTACAAAAAAATACAGATGAACATTTAACACCAAGGAATTCACAATATACACACTAGTGAATGATGCAACCATATTCTAGGTTTCCACATAGTTTTGTTATCTGTATGAGAGAGCGAGAGAGCGAGAGAGAGAGTGAGATACATAAGGAGAGAACATTTGTGAATGGCTTGAAGACCCCACCCAGCCTCTGCTCTGATTGGTCTAACACTCAGCCAATGAAAGGCTTCCACTCTGCAGCTCTATTCATGAAAAGGCCACAGGAAGGGAGAAAGAAGGGGGAGGAGATGGCAAAGGAGCGTGTGTGTGTGTGTGTGTGTGTGCTAGGCTGCAAACATCACTTCCTCATTTCATCACCACTGTTTCTGTCATGGTAGTGTTTTACCTTAAAAAGAAATTCACTGTATTTAGCTAAAGGGTGCTCTGTTCTCCACATATCTACTATCTAAGGGGGAAATATAGTATAGATTTTTAAATGATATAAATATAAGTAGCAGGTTTTCTTCCAGTTTTAGATCCAAAGGGGTTCTTTCAAGAAATTAACTTCCAAGCAGAGACATGCACATATTTGTCTACTGAGAATACAGCTTCATTGAAATGCAGCCATGGCTAATGTTGCATTTCAGCTGTGACACAACCAAAAGCATGAGAATGTAAACTGGATGAGCAAGATAAACCATGTCTAGGGGCAGACACATCCTGTAGGCAGTTAGTTGGATATTTGTGTGCTGTTCGGGTTGTAAAGCAGCTTGAGGCAAATTTCTGATTTGTGATATTTGGCTTTGACATGTCCCTACCAGTGTCACAGTGCAGCTACATTTGCCCCCACCAATATTTTTTAACCAAATGATCTTGTCATTTTAACTCCAAACAGTGTTACTATAAGGTTGCCAGGTTTGTGTGTTTTCTGAAAAAAAAAGTGAGCTATTATGATGGCTGGTGTTGGACTAGTTACTCAAAAAATGGAATTTATTACTAATTTTAATTAATCTTTTAAAAATTAATGTTATTACTTTACTTATTATTTACTGTATACCATTACTGACATACTGACATTTATTAGTAATTAATACACAATTAGTTACTGGGGAAAATAATAATTGTAATATAATAACAATATTACTGTAAAGTTATTACCAGTAATGCCTTACTCTACCCAACAGTGTTGATGAAGTATGAAAAATCAAGATATAGAGGATACCTGACCTGATTATCTGGCAACCTACTGCACTGTGCATTGTCTGCTAGCCGCAGCATTAGCACTCGAGAGTTAACAGTAATGACTTGGCGGTGGTTTGAAGCGGTTACTATTTAATTATTATAAACATATTTGCTAGATATAGCATCAGTCAACTGATACTGTGAAACAGATTACAAACTGAGGTTGTGTTTTTTGATGTAAAGTTAAAAAACATTCTTGATTAAGTAGTTTTTACTAGGTATTTTGTTTTCACAGTACAGATAAAAATAAACAATTAAGTCAGTGTCACTTAAAATTCCTAAAGTTACTTGATCAAGAATGTTTTTTACCTTACAAAAAATTACGTAATCTGTTTCAACAGTTTAAAAAAAAATTAAAATAGCTAATTACTTTAATGTTTTTTTTTACTTAAATGAATTGGTGATTTTACTGTGTAAATTTCAGGCTAATTTGTGATCATTGCTCAGACATGTCATTTTATCAAACAGTGAATTAGGACATCAGGTCCTTTGATAAGAACTTTTAAGAGTGTAAAAAATAAAAAAAATAAAAAACATTTTCAACTTTTCACTCTAAAAACTATGGCAGCCTTAGCAGTCAATTCTGATTTATTGCTCAGATATGATTTTTTTTTTGTTTGTTTGGCTGTTTGAATGTAGTCTGTATCAGATTCCAGTGTGAACTGCATGACAAATGTCAATCTAGAATAATGGAAAATGGACTCCCTTTCTAGTATTTCAACCACTCAAAGCGCTGTACACTACATGCCACACTCACCCATCCGTACACATTCATACAGTGATGGCAGTGGCTGCCATGCAAGGTGCCAACTTCTCATGAGAAACAGAAACTACATAAACACACATTCAAACAATGGTGCGCAGCATCAAGAGCAATTTAGGGTCCAATATCTTGCTCAAGGACATGCAGCGATAGGGGCAGGGGATCGAACCACCAACCTTATGATTAGTGGAAGAGCCACAACCGTTAGTGTGAACAGTCACATCAAAATTCATGTCACTTACTCTGAGGTCACACTGCAAAGAATCAGACCTGTACCTGATTTGGACCACATATGAAAGTGGCCCAAATCAGAACTGAAACGATCACATTCAATGTGATTCATGCTGCTCACACTCGTGAAAAATTCAGATCGGAGTCACATAATAAGTGAAAAAATCTGATCTGAGTCACTTTGGCCTGCAGTATGAACGATGTCTTGCACACAATATACAGTAGCTGCCAATGAGCACCAGAAACTATGGTAATTTGCTTGTTTTTGCACGGCATGTCCGATAGCATTCCAATGACTTTAACCAAGGCATTACAGAATTGTGGAAATGTTCATCACATTATCTCTGTGTGGTGGAATTGGACTTTTTCCACATTTGTCAGCTGCCCAAAAATAAATAATAAATAATAAGCTTATCTCAGCAGCACAATCCTTTTTCACTGATTGCGTGTTTATTATCGCCTCTGGCTGTTTTGTCTGTTTATAGTCTTCTATGCTGGTTTAGACACTCTTCCATGGTTATTGTTTTTTTTCTTCTCTGCTTTTTCCATTCTTATGCAGGGCGTCTTTTCTGACCATCCGGTCCAGAGTGTCCCCCCCTAGGCATCCCGTGTGTGTGTGTGTGTGTGTGTGTGTTTGTGTGTCAGTTCCTACCACTTCAGGATGCATTGGACTCAACACTGTGTAGCTGGTTGTGGGCCAGATCGTGATTCATTGTCTCAGTCTCCTAGAGGCAGAAAGCAGGGCCTATTTGGAGGCCAGTTTCCTGCTGATATACAGTGAAGGATGTGGGATCTGTAGGTTAACCAGATAATGGGACATGACAGCCTCTATGTAGCCAACCTGACTGTGTCTCATGGTTTGGTCATCGTTAGAAACTGTAAAGGGCAGGCACTTTCAAAATATACTTGGTGATTGGATGAACCATCTGTCTATCACCATCTATCACAGGCAAATTTTAACCAATCAGATCAACAAACCATATAACGTAGTCTAACTCTTACTGAAGCCAGTCCATAAAGAAAAGCCTTTAGTGCCGTTCTTCACTCTGCTGATGCTAGCAGCATCTACACTACCCTCTTTAGCAGTCACCATTGTCAATTCTCACACACGTGGTCACATGCATCTAGTGTTAAGCCTCACCCATAGCTCATGCCATGGCTGCCTGTAGCTCCTCAAAGGATGCTAAACGGGTCCAATCACTGTCGTTTAGACATAAGCATATTAGTTTGATGTTTGGCTAGATGAATTCTATATCTCATGAGTCCAGTTGCCTAGCAAGGTCACTGTGTATCAGAACCTCTCAAATGATTTTATGTCATATACTAACAAAGCACTTGCTGTAGTGAGAAATCTTAGTTAGTGGAAATTGCATCTCATTCCCACAGTCTTCTCTCAGAGTGCAGCTACAACGGTGGCTGAGCCAGTTTAGGCGGCAAAATGTAAAGTTTGTAAAGAATACAGTTTATCTTTATGGATTATATTGATGCCGAATTGACAAGAAGATTGTCAACAAATGACACACAGCCTGTGTTTCTCTAGTTATGTGTTGTTACGGACATTTTAAGAATTAGTAATATGTCAGACTCTTAAAGTAAGTTTGTCAGAGTAGTTTTT
>NW_023339663.1:31138764-31141852 GCF_004916995.1 Morone saxatilis
CTATCTATCTATCTATCTAGTAAACATTTCTCACTTTCACTGAGAAGTCAAAGATTTTTCTACTAGTCGCAGTTGAAAAAGTTTTTTTTTTTACATTAGAAAACTTCAGTCAGTCAGATTTTTTTAGTTGGGGCAAAAACCATCAACTGCAATGAATGAAAAACATATAAACACTCCCTCACATCCCCTGACCTCACCTCAGAACTGTTTACATTCCCTTACATTCCCTGCAAAATCCAAAGACCTTCAAGACATTCCTTGACCAGTGAGAAGCCTGTTTAACGATATGGGGGGCTGAGAGGAGAGAAGAAAGGGAGAGAGAAAAAAGTCAGGGCTCTCTTTAGACAGTGAAGGAGAGAGAGAATTGAAAAAGATGAGGAGAAGGAGGAGGAGGATTAAGGCTGTGGTCCCGACCAGCCCCGCAGAGGTCATTCTGCCCTGCTATGGCCACATTAAAGACCACAAGACCCCCTAACCCGAATGAATGAACACCGGTTCAAGTGCAGGCACCCTTCCCCAATGGGGCATCCACACATATGCACACACACATTCAAACAGACACACACACATTTTGCCCCCAGTGTCCAGTCATCACTTTCATGTGCTGACATGGGTTGTTGGTCGGCCTTTCAGAGACCTTTCAGTGTCTATGGAGTAAAAGGCTCCCTAGCTGAATAAACTTGTTCCATTGACAACGCAGTGGCTCCAGAGGATGCTAAGAGGGCAGAAGAGGGGGAGGTGAAGAGGCCACCATGAGAGCCTGGTCACTCCATGCACACTCAAAATTTGGTACTGCGCTGTTAACTAGTTTAAGTGACATTTTCAGATATCTCAAAATCTAGACAAATAAAATTGAAGTGACCCCCTAAATCAGGAGGACAAAAGCTGCAGTGTATTTTAGTAACAAAAAGTACCATGACATCCCAAAACACAATAATACAAAGTACAAAATGCAGGACTGTCACACAGTCCAGGGTTCGCGTCTCCTCCTGCAACAAAAGCACTTGGTTAAGGTTATGGAAATATCATAATTTTGGTTTAATGTTAATAAAAAAAGTCACTTTTTGAATAATGCTGTAGTCACTACGAGTGACTTATCTTTAATCATGTATGTATTTTTGGCATTGTGTATATTTTGGATCCTCACAAAATTGGTTAATTGTGTCCTTTTTTCTCAAAAATTCTGACTTACGCCGATTAAAATCAATTTTTTTCTTAAAATCAAAGTAATGGAATATTTCCAACTGCTGAATGTAAGCTTGTCCATCTTTCAAGCTAGTTTCCTCCAGGATTACAAAAATTAATACGGATTATTAAGGATGTGATTGGATTGTTGGATTTTAAACCAGTAGGTTGCCAACAACAGTAATGTTTTAACTAATTCAATCATTTACTTTAATGGAAGAGACCTTTAATATTCTTATTTTATAGTAATTAGTTACACTACTAGTTACCGGGGGATGTAATATTATTACAAGTAATGAGTTACTGCCCAACACTGATAATGAATAACACTAAGCTTTCTCCACGACTTCTGTGAATGGAGGTATGCATTTTTCACTTTTATTTTATTTTTTGCATTTTCATTTACATTTTTATTTGCATTTTTATTAGCATTTTTTAAAATTAATTTTCCATAATAATAGAACTATTCACCACAAACTCTTCAACATGAACTTTCTCCACCTTTTTCGTGTAGTCTGCATCACAGAACTTTGATGTTGACTGACTTTTGTTTTCAACAGTGCTTTGTTAATGACCCCAGTGGAGACAGAAGCAGGGCCCCCGTCCCTGGAACCACCCACTTCCTGGTGGTTTTCACTGCTAAGGGTTCCTGCAGGTTCATTTTTGAAAAGGGCTATTTGGGACACGCGTACATACAGTTACAGTCGCAGGGCGACTAGACGTCGACATCTTCAGGAAGTAAGATCAGAGTGTCGTCTATTATGATAAATAAAGGGAGGCCTGTATTCCTCAACGTCCCCTGCTATTCTTCTTTAGAGGCAGAAAACAGTAGGGAGGGAAGTAAGAAACAATGCTTTTCCTGTGTCACCACGACCCTGAGCATTGTGATCATCTAGTAAGATACTAAGGATGCATTCATGTTTGTCTCTCCTCTACTTCCTCACTAGCACTTGGAGCAAGGAAAGTGAAAGAGACAGTTATTTGTTTATATCCTCTGATGCAGTGGCAGTGACTAAATTAATTCCGAGGCTTGGAATGTTTCAATCCTAATGTATAATGGTTGATCATTATGTAAAAGTTGTGCGCTATTTCTTCTTTTCATACTATGACAATCCCAAAACAAACCCTTTCTTATGCCTTGCTCACACTACTTGACTTTAGTTATCAGATTGCTGAACTGTTCACACCTTTCTATCTGTAATCGGGAGTCATAAACTTGTAGGTTTAGGGAAGTTAAAGGCTTTTATACCTTAGAGGTAAGTTGTTTCTGTCTCCAGATATTTGCTTTGATTTTAATAATAAACTGCTTGTCTTTTTTTTTTTAGTGGACTTCAAACGAAACTATAAGGCATCACAGAATAGCACAATCATTAAACAAAACACAGCAAAAAATACGAGAATGCTCCCCGTTCAAAAGTTTGCGAATACCCTGAATCTTAATACTGTGTGTTGCCCCCTTTAGCACAACGACAGCTTGCCAGCTTTGTTTATGAAGTTCTGGCCTTTATTTGCCTCTTCCACATTCAAGTTCAATTCAATTCTTTTGTTGTATACGACCAATTCTAACAGAAGTACCACCATGAGCAACACTTGGCGTTGGGGCAAGGAAACGAACTGCCCTTTTAAGAGGCAGGAAACCCTAGGACAGACCTTCGCTCTAGGTGGGTGGTTGTCTGCGCCTCGACCAGTTGTGGTTAAAGGGGGGTGGCTGAGAGTCTCTGTAAATGTTATAAGGAGTTCGTCTAGACCTGCCTATTTGAAAATGTCCTGAGATAACTTCTGCTTCTGTTATGGAACCTTGGTCGCTATACAAAATACAATTGACTTGAATTGAATTGAAATCTGCTGGACCACTGGAGGGTTGTGCCCATGCGCAGCTTCAGGCCGATGAATGCAATGTTTT
>NW_023339663.1:31141877-31152529 GCF_004916995.1 Morone saxatilis
AAATGAGAGGCCAAACCGCAGGGAAATATCTGCGTTTTCCCTTCGTGTAAACAGGGCTTCAGTGCAGCTTTACATGAAATGTGCAGGGATCTCTCAAGAGCTAAGAAACTCATTGGCTATTGATACACAGAATTATTGATACACTAATTACGATCAACAAGTCACAGGTGTGGAAACCTACCCACAATAGCTATTTAAGCCTGTGTGTCAGAAACTAACTCATTCATACACATGCACACACCGATGCTATGCATCGAGAGCAATTTGGGGTTCTTGCTCATATAATAAAGCCATGGAGGGGGGGATTGGATGAGCTCAGTCAAAGAGTAACCACCCGTACAAGACGCTCTAAGAAGTAAAGCGAAGGCACCCACAACAAAGATTGCTTAATATTAGTTGGATGATTCTGACAGGGTCATTGCACAAAAAATAGCAGAGAGCAGAAGTTTTGCAAGCATACAAAACCAGTTTGAGCTTGAGCGCAGAAAATCAGTGCAAGATACAATATATCTGAGTGCAAGCACAGTTTGAACACAAGCACAGCAAATCTTAGCAAAACCAGGGGCTTTTTGAGTGTGAGGGCAGAGTTTTGAGAGAACAAAAAAAAACATATGATGTGAAATCAATAAGTCATTTTCTCAAACTAAAAGACCACGCTTTAGTTCTCAAACTCAGCAAAGACCAACAGCCAAAAACTGTATTGGTATTAAAATTACTACAAAAAAAAACTTCAAGGATGCATCGGTTTTTGCAAGTAATATTCTTTCATTATTCTCACTGGAACAAGTTGCCTTAGTTTTTTTTGAATTATACAAAAACAAGCAACTATTTTAGCAATTTTCATTTTCACCCACAATTTCATTGCAAATAATAATAACATAGCAACGTGCATTGCAATGTTTTAGAAAACCTGCTGTAAAATCAAGCAGTTTAGGCCGCAGCAATCCCAACAAAAGCCTGCTAATTCCTGGAGGGACTGGTTGGAGGGTTAGGATTCGTAATGCCTAGTCTATGTGAATGTTCTGCCTCGCTTTTTAAATGTCATTAAAACTGTGCAGTTAGCAGGACCTCTGGCTTGTCCTTACAGAACCCCAGAGTACAGGGGCATCCAGTTTGGGAACCACTGATTTATTCTGACAGAGAAAGGTCTCTTCCATTAAAGTAAATGGTAAATGGACTATATTTGTATAGCAACTTTCTAGTCTTTCGACCACTCAAAGCACTTTTACACTTCATGCCACATTCACCCATTCATACAGTGATGATAAATGCACATTACAAACGGAAGCTATCCATCCATTCACACTCATAAACCGATGCACAGCGGCAGCAATTTTGGATTCAGTATCTTGCTCAACGACACTTTGACATGCAGCAGGAGGAGACAAAGTCAATACAAACCAAAATTAAAGTTGGTGCAGGACTGCGTCCTTGCTCCCTGCTCAGCAGCTCAGTATTACCACTGGTGGCAACGCAGCTCATCCAACACCAGCACACACACACAAAAAGGAGGAGGTGTGGCTGTGTATTGTAGAGGTGCCAGTAACTGACACCTGGCTCAGTAAGGGTTATATTGACAGTCTCCCTGCAGTTTCTAAATGAGGTTGGCAGGCATCTGTCAAACACCGCTGTTACTATAAGTCTGACCTTAAGGTGTTGGCGTTAGTCCTGAGGTATCGAGTTCAACATCAGCTCCTTAGTGGCTCCATGCTAATTCCATATGGCAGCCAGACGAGAGTCACCTGAGTTGACTGATGCATCCATCTGATGAGTTTCATCTACACTATGCAAATTTTAAAACTCTGTTTTCGTGTATTAGTTTTAGTAAATACGTCTGTCCACAGTGAAAGACCTGAAAAACATGAAATCTTGTTTTAAATCAGTAAACAGCAAAACTGCCAACATCTGGTGATTTTTTGCACTGTATGTTGTCTTAACCGTAGTGTCAATGTTAATCACCTTGAGTTGAGTCTCTCATTCATGGGGTTCCACCATAGGATTTCTTTTAGGACAAGATTAAGGTAATCTCATCTGAGTCTCTGTTTCTCTGTGGACGTAAACTAGAATTTTGATCGGGCCCCAAAAAGGCCACACCTGACCCAACCTCAGAAAAATTCTGTGAGAACCAATTAAAAAAAATAATATTACAAGCTAAAATAAACTACATTGTGCAAATAATATAGTGCAGATTATTATCAAAACAAATTGACTCATTAATTACAGTTGCATGCATTATTAATAAAATATCAAATGTATATTAGAAAATATTGAATTCAGTCTGAGCCTGGCGAGAGCCCAACCTACAGCAACAGTCTGGGGCCCAAACCCAGGCAGAGTATCAGAGCACTAACCTAAACCTCAAATTTGCATACTGTGTCTACATCTGTAGTATCAGCAACAGATCTGGACCAATACTCAGCATCTCTGTCTTGTGTGAAACATACATTTATTTACTTGTATTTATTTAACAAAAAAAAAACAAAAAAACAAATGAGCATCTCAAAAAAAAAAAAATGAAAGTAATTGCCAGGATTCAGGACGGTTGTGTTACTTTAGTGAATTAACAGCAGTAGTTACCAAAGCTTTTCTATTCATTCCTTTTAACCATCTGAGGAACTATGAATGACATACTGTAAGAACTGAGGAATACACACATTTTAATGTATGAACCCTCTGCATGTTTGTAATTCCTTGAGAGGGTTTGGCATCAGACCAAAGTTTAATAATGGCAGTGGGGATTGCCTTGTGTCAGTCACATAGCTCTCTGTCCCTGTCCCTGACAAGCTGTGTGAATGGGTATGCCCTAAACATTTAAGAGGAACCGGGAACAGTATCTGTACACTGTATCAGTAACGTATGGTTTGTTTTAACTTTATAAATCATTCTACTTCAAACAAGTACAACCTGATCGTCAAGCTTATTAAAGATTTATTGTTTGGCTGTTGGATCATAGTTGCTCCCACCTATAAATATGACTGGGCATGTTCACTGGAAAGAAAACTGGAGGAACCGATGCCACAAATCCCAACCCATGTCTGCACTAATGGTGGAGAATTATTTGCCCAACTCCGTCTGTGCTTTCAGCACCACTGAGGTAATAGACATGCAAGTGTGGAGAGATGGTTGAGTGAGGGGCTGCCACATAACGGCGCTCTGGGAGCAGTTAGGGTTAGATGCCTTGCTCAAGGGCAATGCACAGGGGGCACACACTCCATACTGTGTTCCATGCTGGTCTTGAACTAGCAACCTTCCGGTTCCCAAGCCAAGTCCCATACAGACTGAACTACTGCTGCCCCGAGGAGGGACAAGGGAGAGCAATTGGATTTTGTACACACCTGAACTTAAAGCTTCCGCTTGTGATGGGGTCAGCCAATACCATATGTAAACAGGGCTGGTCTACTTGTGGTGGTAAAGGAAGAGACAGAAGACGGCAAGTTCGGGTCCAAAGCTCTCACTCACTGCTGCTGTGCACAGCAGCTAAACCAAGTGGAATTAGACTTGGGGCCAGAGGCTACAGAGGCCCGTGTACAATGAAATCACAACAGAATATGTTGGAATCACTTTTTCGGATGAATGGTCACGAGGATATGAGTACATTAAATATAATGTCTGTAGAACATATAAGAAATTAATATCTCAGAAATATCCACTTCTTCGTGTTCAAAAGTATGAACATGCAGCTAGGGAAAGTGCTGATGTGTGAGTGTCAGGGGATTTTAATTTTATGGAAGCAAACGTTTGTTGTCATATTCATAGAGTTTCTGTAAGGCCTCTTCTTAAAGTGACACACCTGTTTGTTGTGCAGTGCAAGTACAAATAATGGATTGTGGGACTTGCGGGGGAGTAGTGTGGAATGAATGGTAACACATACCAAAACGGTGAGAAAGATCAGGTAGCTGCACTGAGTACATTTCTGTGTGTGTGTGTGTGTGTGTCTGCCATCTCATCACTAAACAATGCTTCAAGGATTTTACAAAGTAAGCCTTGCATGCCACTCACACCCATAGTGACTGACCTATTTCTCTAGAGTTAAACATCAACAGTCACTTTAAAGCAACTGATTTAGACCTGTTGCCCTGCACAGGAAGTGTAGTCCTGACCTACCTGTCTATCTAGCAGTCGGTGCATCACTGGCAGCAAAGACACTGTTGTAACATATCTAAAAAGCATTTTGACTTCAATAATATATAATTACTGTAATTCTCAAGAAGCCTGACAGTGACACATTATGACTCCAGACTTAATGCCTGCACTGGGTTGCATCAGTGTATGTTCCCTCCTAAGTTATGGTAAAAAGTCAACACTACAGGCTTAGTAAATAGTTTGTAACTAAATCAGCTACTAAAAACTACTTCGGACATAACTTAACTAGTTCAGATGTTATGTTATTACTAAGGCAAGCAGCCAATCAATGATCAAAGATATTGATATCAGTTAGTAAAATTCTGGTGATATTTTATGACTTCATTCAATTCAATTCAATTCAATTCAATTTTATGATAGCACCAATTCATAACCAGAAGTTATCTCAGGACACCTTTAAAAAAAAGAAGCAGGTCTAGACGTACTCCTTATAAAATTATTTACAGAGACCCAACAGTTCCCACCATAAAGCCAAGCACCTTGGCGGACGGTGGCAAGGAAAAACTTCCTTTTAAGAGGCCAGAAAGATCGAGGACTTACTAAAAGTCTCTAAGGTGGGTGGCCATCTGCCTCAACCAGTTCGGGTGCACAGCAACAACAGTAGCAACAACTTCACTAATAGAAGTGACTGATGTGATGATGATGATGAACATGAAGAAGATGAGACGACGGCAACACAACAATAGGGGACAGATGAAGCAGTGATTATAGTAATGAATAGTAACTGTAGTAATAAATAGTAAAAAAATAATAACAATAATAGATCAGTGATATTAGAATGGGAAAGTCAAGTAGGAACCCATGGGCAGGAAGGGAAACCACCAGGATCACATGGAGAAGCCTGCGAGGCGAGAAAGAAAAGAAAGCTCCGGGTAAGAAATTAGTAACATGGCATTAATGGGGCATGAAATGTGTGCAGAAAGGAGGGGAGGGAGAAGGATGAAGAGGAGCTCAGTGCATCAATGGGAAAATCCGCCCGAAAATAGTCTAGGCCTATAAGCAGCAGAATGGTTCTGACTCACCTGAACAGCTCTAACTATAAGCTTTATCAAAGAGGAAGCGTTTTAAGGGCTTACTCTTAAATGTGGAGAGGGTGTCTCTTCTCTGCTCAGAACCAAAAAACTGGAAACTGGTTCCACAGAGAGGAGCTTGGTAGCTCAAGGCTCTGGCTCCTGTTTACTTTAGAGACTATAGAAATCACCAGTAGCCGCTGCAATTCAAGAAGCACAGGTTGCTAGTGGGTAAATAGGGTAGGTATGAGCTCGTTTAAAGATATGAAGGGGCCATGACATGAAAAAGCTTTTTAGGTGAGGAGGAAGGATTTTAAATTCTATTCTGAATTTTACAGAGAGGCCAAGTGCAGAGAAGCTAATACGGAAGAAGCATGATCTCTTTTCCTAAGTTCCTGTCAGTACTGCAGTGGGCTACAGCGTTCTGAATTTATAGGAAGCGTCTCAATGGAGCTTATTGGGGCAACTGAAATAATAAGGATTGCAGTAATCCAGCAATAGAAGTAAAAATGCATGGATTCATTTTTGCTGCATCTGTCTGTGACAGGAAGTGTCAATTTTTGTAATATAGAGTAAGATAAAAAGGGCAGTCGTGAAGGTCTGCTTTATGTGGGGAATTAAATGAAACATGTCTGATCAAAGATAACTCCAAGATTCTGACAGTGGTGCTAGGGGGCCAAAGGTAATACGCATCTAGAGTAAGCTATACAGTATATATGTTTTTCTGAGTTTAGCACCCAAAAAAATTGCAGCTCATCAGGTTTTTATTCCTTAAGACATGCTTGTAAACTTAAAATACTGAATTAATTCAATCAGGGTTGATTGAGCAGGTATAACTGGGTAATCATCTGCATAACAGTAAAAAGTTATATGATCGTTATAATGATTGGCTAAGAAGCATATATAAAGTGAAATAGAATGGGTCCAAGTAAGGCAGAACGCTTGTGGGAACTCCAAATGAGCTAAAACTTTAGTATTTATGGAGGATTCATCATTAACGTGTACAAACTAAGAACGATCTGATAAATATGACTTAAACCAGCTTAGTGTGGTTCCTTTAATGCCAATTTGATGCTCAGGTCTCTGTAAAAGAATATTATGGTCAAGTGGTGTCAAATGTGGCACTAAAGACTAATAATACAAGTACAGAGACAAGTCCATTGTCGGAAGCAATTAAAAGGTCGTTATTAACTTTAACCAGTGCTGTCTCTGTGCTGTGATGTGCTCTAAATCCTGACTGGAAATCCTCAAATAAGCTATTTAACTTATCTTGGTGGTGCACACAAACACAATTTAACTTAACAGTATGTAACACATTAAGTCATATTTTAAATGTGAACAAGTACATGTTAAACTTACAGCAGGTTTTCTTCGTTCTTCTCTGTGTGGTTTGGAGGGAAAAGAGGGAAATCAGAAGGGTGGAGCTTTATAATCTTGGGGGAGTGGTTTAGAGACAAGTGGCAGTGATGCAGGTGGGGAAGAGAAATGCGATTTAGCATAGCCAGTACACTTAAATATAAAAATACGCAATGTAGTAAGAGTCTTGATTTGTATTTGATTAACACTGCCTTGTTTGACAGTTTGATCTGAGTTCAGTGCATTGCGCTGGACACACAGACTGAGAATGACTTGAGTAGCCACTGCTTTATCATCTATTTTACTCTAAATGGGACCATAATTTACTGAAATGAACATCATGCTGTATGGAAGAAGACTGAAACAAGAGATTGAGACCATAAAATTATTAGGAACCCGTTTACTGAGATAATAAATCAAGTGAGAAGTTGGCTCGTTTCTCCATAAGACTCAGTTCTATATATTGTTTTGCAGTCTGTGGAGCTGCCCCCTGCTGGCTATTAAAAAATAGCGCAGGTTTAAGACACCTCTGTCACAGTCTGCCTTCCTCCTCACTTGTTCACCTCGGCCATCTCAGTACTTTTCCACTCTGCCATTCAGCCACGCCTCCTCATCAGCCACTCTGCTCACCTGTGCACACAGCTGCTCCTGATCACTTATCAAACCGGTTCAAATACTGCTCCACACCATTTAGTCATTGCCAGATTGTTTTTTGTACTCATGCAAGACCTTCCAGTGTTGTTCGGACGGATCTCCCGGTTTCGACCCTGCCTGCTTCCGACCATCCCGCCTCGTCTCTGCCCCAGATATCACCTCAGTCTTCGGTCCCCGACCACGAGCTTGGTTTCTTCCTTCCTGGTTTCCATCTGCCTTTCCCCTGGGCTTTTTGGTGTTTCCCCACGACGAATACACAGAGTGAGGTCGACCATTTCCTCTCCTGTGAGTTTCTGTGGTTTAGAGACTCTGATCATATTGCCACACACACCACTGCCGGCTTTTCGACTCCTGCAAAAGACTCACAGTTCACAGCCCAAAGCCAGAATTAAACAATATTGTTTGCTGCTTGCTTGCTTCGTTTGTTCCATGAGCTGAAAATAAAGGTAATTACAGACTGTCTTCCTGCCTAAGTGTGCTGCGTTTGGGTCCTAAACCGCCCCGTTACAGTACAGTCTGGCCCAAGATTGACTCAGCGCACACTATTGATCTACAGAGTCGCCTCAAGAGAGTTGAGTGCCCTCTCCAGTGCGACGAAGCCATGCTCTCCGCCTCCAATACGGAGATTCACCAGGCCATCTCCAACCAGGAACAGGCTTTGGTTGCGCTGGCCACCCAGGTCCAGCAATTAACCACAGTCCTTGCCCAAGCTACACCCCTGGCTTTTCCCTCCGGTTCTGGCTCCGACTCCGAAGCCCCGGAGCACTACGCTGGAGACCTGGAGGGCTGCAACCCTTTTTTTCACAAACTGTTCCATTCTCTTCGCCTTGCAGCCCTACACCTTCGCCCATGAGGAAGCTAAGGTAGCCTTCACCATCAACCACCTGACTGGCAGAGCTCGCCTATGGGGAACGTCTGAATGGGAGCAACAAACTCCAGTTTGCTCTTCCTTCCATGCCTTCATCGCAGAGCTTCGCAAAGTGTTCAGGGAGGTTTCGATGGGTCCAGACGCTGCTGGAGGTCTACTTGGACTGAGCCAGGGGAACCGGAGCATCGCTGACTTTGCCATAGACATTCAAACCAGGGCTTGTCAAAGTGAGTGGAACGCTTCCGCCCAGTGCGATGCCTTCATGCTGGGTCTGGGTGACTACATCAAGGATGAGTTGGTGTCTCATGACTGGACCGAAGCATCTAGGCGACGTCCACCTTCCTGGATTTCCCTCAACTAGTCCGCAGTTGGGACAACCGGAACCCGTGCAGCTGGGTCGCACCAGCCTCACGCTGGAAGGAACGGGAACGTCGCCGTCAGGAGATCCTATGCCTCTTCTGCGGCCAGGCCGGCCATTTTGTCTCCCGGTGCCCAGCAAAAGACAGGGCTCACCAGTAGAAAGGGGGAATACTGATGGTTTCCACACCCTCGCAACATTCATAGACTCTGGTTCAGATGTCAGCCTGATTAATGACAACTTGGCTCGACAACTCTGTATCGAGCAGGTTCCTCTACGAAGCCCTTGATAGACACCTTCTTGGGATGGTCACTCACCGGACAGCACCTGTATGCATGCTCCTGTCCGGAAACCACCACGAGACCATTCAGCTACACATTTTGAGGTATCCTCAGCTCCCGCTCATCTTGGGCTACCCCTGGCCCCGGCGCCAGACTGGGCGACAGGGTCCATCTTGGGTTCGAGTACCTCCTGGCAAGTGTGTCTCAAACAGGTGTCCTCTCCCCAGCCAACCATCTGCTCCAGTCCAGCTGACAGGGGTTCTGGCCGAGTACCATGACTTCAGGGAGGTCTTTAGTAAGGCCACCTCTCTACCTCCGCAACGACCCTACGACTGCGCCATAGACCTGCAACTCCTCCCAGGGGCCACTTGTACTCCATCTGCCTCCAAGAGAGAAGCCATGGACACTTACATCAATGACTGGCAGTAGGTATCATCCATCCCTCCTCCTCTCCTGCCAGTGTTGGATTCTTTTTCATCGCCAAGAAGGACAAGTCCCTGCGACCCTGCATCAACTACCGGGGTCTTAATGACATCACTGTCAAGCACTGTTACCCTATCCAATGGTCAGACTGAGGAAGAACCAGGAGATTGAGAAGGCACTACGATGCATGGTTTCTAAGCAACCATCGCCCTGGTCTCTCAACTCCTGTGGGTTGAATATGGCCGCAACACCCTAACCAGCTCCACTATGGGACTCCCCAGCTCCAGTGCGCCTATGGGTTCCAGCCCCCTCTGTTTCCCGCCCTGGAAAAGGAGGTTTCCTGCCCGTCAGTCCAGACATTCATCCGTCACTGTTGCAGGACCTGCAAGCCAGAGTTTCCCTCCTACGCTTCACTGACTGTCATCCGCCGCTGCTCCTCGGCCCCTTTGAAGTGGAAAGGGTCATCAACCCTGGGGCAGTGAGGCTAAAGTTGCCCCGGTCCATGCGGATCCACCACTCTCGAGGGTCAAACCGGTCCCCGCTGCTCCGCATACTCCTCCACCCCACCTGGTCGATGGGGGTCCTGTCTACTCCGTCCACCATCTCATCCGGTCCCGTCGTCGAGGGAGGGGTCTCCAGTACCTGGCTGACTGGGAGGGATACAGTCCTGAGGAGTGGTCCTTGGTTCCAGCTCAGCACGTCCTGGACAACAACGTCATCAGGGATTTCCATCGCTCCAACCCTGACCAACCCTCTAAGACTGCCACTTCCGCGTCCTCAACTGTCCAAACCGCCTGACGATGGCAACGATGTGGGGTCCTAAACCGACCCTGCACTGGCAGACCTGTCCACTAATTATAAACTTTCAATGTTTGACCCACAGGACACACAGAGGGATCTTCAGTGCACAGCTGTAAAGAAGGAATAAGGTTTTATTTCCTTTTATCATCATCCTCTGGTTAACAGCATTATTCCCACCTGTGCATCACCCTCTGCACATATATGAATGTTGCTTACCCACACATTCACCCTCTTTCTACAGACTGGGAAGGAAGAAATGGATTCCAGGTTCACTTTCATTCATATAAGCCTGATTACGTACATATTTGTTGTTTGGTGCTGTCAGTTGGCATCTCCTCACCATCTCCAACATGCTGCTGGTGCTGAATGACCACCTCAAAGATAGCAGTAACATGTTTGATTCATCAGGCCAGACCATGCAGACTGAGCTGAATGTGATACGTCTTTGCGGTCAAAACAACCGAATACTATAAAAATGCTTTTTAACTTACTTAGTAATATTGGCATGAATTCCATGTAATTAGCAGAATAATAGCAGCAGCTCCGGAGCTGTGGGAGGTCACCCACTGATCAGAAGGTTAACTGTTTAGTCACTGCATGTTGAAGTGTCCTGAGCAAGAACCGATTTGAGCAGCGGAAAGACTAGAACAGTGTAGTGTAGTTTATTTACCATATTATAATTAGAACAATATATTATCAAAACGCAAAACTGATCATATGGATCAGTGATAAATTGTATTGCTATAGAAAAGTGTGAG
>NW_023339663.1:31152629-31155534 GCF_004916995.1 Morone saxatilis
GAGTCCATGCCTCGACGGGTCAGGGCTGTTTTGGCAGCAAATGGGGAACTACAAAATATTTGGCAGGTGGTCATAATGTAATGCTGATCGGTGTAATTATCTGTTGTTCTATGTATGTAAGACTGCACTGCAAGCTTTCATTTTGTGTACAACATTCTGTTTAATAATACATAATAATATTAATTGCATTTCCTTGATCACCACTGCCTGTCTCACTGTCACCTCTCACCTTAACTATATTTAAGGCCTCAAACTCTTTGTTTCTGCCACTTACACAGGCCCATCTATAAACCTGCACACTCTCTCACAGCATGGTGGTCATGCTACCAACATCCAGCCTGTTAAGGCCTGTTAGGGCGGCTGTGTCGGAGGCAGAGCGGGTTGTCGACTACTTGGAAGGTGACGCTTATTGTAAGTTCTTGTGAGCAGTTGGCACCTTGCATGGCCAACCACTGCCATTAGTGTATGAATGGGCGAATGGGGTGAATGTGGCATGTAGTGTACAGCACTATATAAGTACAGTCCATTTACCATGTTTATGGAGCCTGCAGAGGTCAATTCATTATAATCAATAATTTTTTTATGAATATTTCAATCTAGCTTTTGTTCTTTGTATTACACTGAAATTATTAAATACCGCATTTAATAAAGTGACAAATGACTTGATACTCACTGCTTAACTTGTTCTATTTTGATCCTACATGATTTTAGTGTGTGTGTGTGTTACATACCACATGTGCTATGATTACAGGGCCATTGAAAGTACCATCTTAATAGCAAGCAAACATTCCTGAATAAGATTTTGGCTTAGTTGTTATTTCATGCAGCCTAAGGCAAATGTAACTGGCATTTAAAGCCATAGTTTTAAGGTGGCAGGGTTGTACTAGTCTGCTATTTTTTGCTAATTTTTGCTAAATTTTACTGCTACATTTTGTTGCACAGCATAGCAAATGTTAAAACAGCCTGCATGTGACTGATCAATCCATTTAATGCATACAGGAGTGTACTGAGGGTAAAGATCAATTTTGTTGTTCAGTTCAGTTCAATCAGTTTCTACCACTATTATCCCAGTAAAGTCCCTTGCAGGGTTCACATCAACCTTCAAGTGACCATCAATGTTTTTCCCACTTTACTTCTCTTCAATTCTTCATTACCTGGAAGGAAAAGCATGTCTGTGCAGGTGAGATATTCACTATTCTTATAAGTAAACACATAGTGTACCCATGACTTATTACCATAACACTCATGTATTACAACTATTCACCCAGGAGCTGGAACCAGAGGTGGTTATCTTATCTTAGTTAGCTTAGCCCTATCCAAAGTTCCAAAATATGCCTACAAACACTTATACTATAGTGCACAAATGAACAGTAAATAGTAGTATACTAGTATAATCTTTAGTTTATACTAGTTAGTTTGTTTAATCTTTAGAGCAGTGGATACCAACCTATTTCTTTGGGGGACCACTTTTCTATCATTGAGTAAACCCTGACTAAGTGACACATTTTATGGATATTTCATATAATTTTCAATGTATATGTAATGTCAATAATAATAGTACAGAACAACTCACAAACTGTACAATGAACCCAAATGGTGTGATTTGGATTAATTTTGAGCAGATTATTCCCTGTGAATGTAACATAAAGAAAAATCTAAACTTTAAAAATAACAATTTGATTTTCTTCATAGAAATGAATGAAATCCTTGAAGTTGGGAACCACTTCTTTATCAGAAATGTCAAAAGAGAATTATATATGCAACTGCCTAGCTGGCTCACACAATATATAAAGAGAGGTTTCCACAGTTGTATACAGGCTCATGTACAATGACATACAGTATGTACAGCATAAGTCACACACAAAGACACAAGATTGGGTGAAGCTGTGACAGTTGAGGCAGTGTAGTCATACAAATAGCTTAATGGTGTGTGCGCTGAAGGCCCCTGAGGTAAAGGTCACTACAATCTACTTCTCTGTATGTTCACTGAACAGTTCTAGGGTTGGAAAACAGCCTGTCCATGAATCAAGTTAATACGCCTTGAGGCTCCCCCTTAATGCTGAAATTACTGGACGAACGAAAAAACTATTGCTTGGTACAGCACAGTATCATCCTTGCCTGTTCACTGAAAAAAGATTTTCACTGATAAATACTAGTTCAACTTTATTTATTTTTGTTGAACATAACTTAATGATATGAATACATAAACAACGCCACTTTATCAACATTAATCACAGATTAACAGTGCATGGTTGAAAACTCAATTTAGATTCAATTATGCATAAATTCTGTAACCAAAATTGTACGTTGTGTGCCACAACATCTGTCAATGAAACCACTTTTGTATACAAGAATCAATTTTATATATTGAGAACTTGGAGAATATGAAATCTGAAAAAAATATAATGCACCATTATAGTAAAAGATAATATGAACAAGCTAAATTGTCTGTATGCTGTGAGACTTGAGGGCAAACATGCTGAGGAGAACTGATTTGGTGAAACAATAATACTGAAAAATGGTGCACTGCATGTATTGTGTAGTGCTGAGCACTGCTAAATGAATAATTAATAAATGCACTATACTTGGGATTCAGTATCTTACTCAAGGACGCTTCAACATGAAGCAGGAGGAGCTGGGGATCAAACCACCGAACTTCTGATTAGTGGACAAGCCGCTTTACCTCCTGAGCCACAGCCACATATAACAGGTATACACATAACAAGCAATTACCAAATAAAAAACTATAAATTCAAACAAGAGAACACTAATTCTTTATCAATTAGTTTACATAAACTCATAGACCAATATTTTTTTAAACTTTCTGAGTTTTCTGAGCAAAAACATTTTGGGTTATTTTGCTTCCATAACATGTCTTCTTTCAGACTAGTGGAAAGAAAACATC
>NW_023339663.1:31155634-31165155 GCF_004916995.1 Morone saxatilis
GCTGTCGTACATTGATCAGGATAAAATTGTGTTTGAAACTAGTGGATACTGTAAAGTGTTGTTAACGTTTCTTCCTCAAACGATTGTGTGTCCTAAAAATATATTCCAGTGCGTGTGTGTGTGTATGAGTGTGCGCGCGTCACGTACAGCAAGGGGGGAGGGCAGAGCCGACTGACTGGGAGTGAGAGATGCTTTGCTGAAGCAGCGGCGCCGAAACACAAGTTACAGATCTTTTATTATTTATGAGAAGTGTAAGAATTTTTTTCGGTTCATTCTGAGACTGGCGGGACAAATTAGACCATGGCGGGCCGCCACAGTCTAAGTAATTAATCCAATCAGTTCTTTATATGCTTTATATGATTCTTGCTTTTAGTAATTCAAAAATTTACTTTTCATAAAATATGTAAGAGTATTATTTGTGTTTTCATTTTTATTGCACTGATCATGAGTAACAGACTGTTGATGTCGACCTGTTTAAAATCCGATGATTGAGAGGTCATGATGGTCAAAAGCATGTCTACACATGTACTGTACATGTACTGCTATGATCACTATTTGTTATCTGTAGATGATGAGATAAATAGAAAGCTCTTTGAGTGTGCATGCAGTACAATCCTCTCCCAATGTTCACAATACATCTTTAAACATGTCTGCATGTGATTTGAACAATTTAAAATTATTTCCACATAAAAAAAAAAAACAATTTACCCCTAGGGGATCAATAATAAAGTATAAAGTAAATCTAAAGTGTCTATCAACACTAGAGCTATATTCTATATGTAGTTGAGTAGTGTGGTTACATTATCCCAAATGCAATGATCCCACACAGCTTCACAACGTCATCAAACTTTGTCTTTTGTTATTTTATTGATGTGAGAGACCCCCTAGCGGAAGAAATTGGAATATGTACATTTAATACATTTATGTTCATAAAACTATATAGGCTACAATAATATAGAACCTTTGTGTGCATTGCTGAACCTTGGTTTCTTGGGACTGAAAGGACACTGTCATAATCCAAAGAAGTTTTCTTTTATGATTTTATCTGAAAGCCAGGGGTTAATAAACATTTGACTTGCTTTGTCAGCTCTTCATGTACTTTCTTGTTTGATGGAATGTTTCATTATTGTCTCTATCTCTTAGTGCAGTACCTTTACTGGTTCTACTGTCAATGCAGTGGTTTGGACAATAATGTCCAATGGTTTCACAATACACAAAAGATTATAGTTATCAATATAATGTCACTTATATAATTCTTCCTTACAGTCAATTTGTCTGTCACTCTCTCATCTCAGTGTGTCTTAGCCCTCTCATATGTGGTATGTGCAGTACTCCTCCCACCGTGGACTCTTATTAGATGGATGATCACACACACAGACCAGAGTGTACACTGTGAGTGTGTGTGTGTCATGTTTCTTGGATAGGCATATCATGGCCTTCTTGGGTGGCAAACCCTCCTACATAACAGCTGGCCATGCTTGCCTCCAACAGAGTCGGTGGGCAGATTGGCAAAACAACTTAGTGAGCTCTGGTAGACAAAACTGTTGATGTACAATGTCAGTGTGCGACTACAGCTGGTAGTTTGGACCAGTAGTTTCCAATCATGTGCTACCAAGCCCCACAGGTCTGCAGCCTTTCATTCCAACCAAATTCAGAGTTTACTGATGAACCCAGTCATCAGTGAATACTTTATCTACTGTTTTTACTAGAAAGGAATACATAAAGCAATAGGTGTTGAGCCTCCAACTAGTTGGACTGGGATGCATCAGACTCCCAGAGGTGTGGACTTGTGTGGTCACAAGACTTGGATTCGAATTGGACTCAAGTCAAACATTTGATTACTTCAGACTTGGTACCTACTCCAAGCCCAAAGATCAAAAAAAGTATGTTATCTAAAAAGTTAGTTTAAAATGTAATTCTCTGGGTGCCCTGATAGCTCACCTGGTAGAGCTAGCGTCTCATGTCTCATTGAGTCTCTGCTGCAGTGGTCATGGTTAAGAATCCGACCTGTGGCCCTTTGCTGCGTATCATCCCCTCTCTCTCCTCCCTTTTCTGTCTATCTTCTGTCCTATCCAATAAAGGCAAAACTTTTCAAGATGTTTTAGGTTTAAAAGTTAAAGTATTCATCAAAATAAAATAAAATAAAATTAAAAGGGTTGTATCAACTCTGCACTTCTGCGGGAATGTAGCAGCAGTTTATGGTTAATGAAAAAAGCTGCTGCTTTTTGCCACTGGCCTACCACCTTGTAGAGCTCCTTTGTGTTGTAAATAAACAGAATTGAAAGGTGATCTGGTGTGTTATTATAGCAATATAACTTCTTGCTTGTACATCTGTGTCTAAATAAACAAAGACCTAATTTCCTAGCATGGACACATCCTCCCTACATGAGTATGACTGGAATGTCAACAGCCATTTTTGCATATAGTCTCCTCATGTCCCCTCAAGTCTCTGCTCTGCTCTTCTCCTTCTTTGCTGTTTTTCCAAACCCTTTCATCCCTTCTCTCACTCTGAGCCAATATTCCTACTGTAAGGTACCATACATGAAAACAATCTATGTGCAACCCAGAGACCAACAGGACCTCGGTTTGATAAATACTGTCAGTCATACATTTTTATTGTTCATTTGAATAGAATTTGCTGGTGGAAATTACATTTGTGTACGTAGAAAACCAAAATACTCCATAATGATTGGAATTTTCCCCATAAAAAAGAATATCCCATTATTGTTGATAAAAAGTGTGATAAAGTTTTAAAATAAAGCTTTAACATTGTGTCTTAGTTTGGTTAGATTTAGGCCCAAAAACAAAGTTCAGGAAAAGATTGTAAATTATGTATCTGACGTAACTTAAGTAACTTAAGTACATAAAGTATTTTAGAATGGGGAACATATTCTGAGTTGGAAAGACTTAATTTTAGTTATTTGGACATTCTCAACACTTGTAGTCATGTATTTTGTTACAGACGAATAGACTAGACATTTATGTGTTATGTTAGTGTTAAGGCCCATATTGAACAAATTGAGACCATTATTCATGCACAAAATATTCCTAAATTAATATCAATAAGCAGTAATTAGGAGTTTATTGAGGAAAAACTCTTTATTAATGACCTAGTAGTTGTAGAATATGATCATGCAAAATAAGGCATTGATAGGTGCTTTGTAATTACTACTAAAGAGCCAATAAGCTAAAAATATGCATGCTAAAAGGCAATTAGTTATGATGAATATGTATATCTTATTAGAAGGTGACGCATATGTATAATGTTTTCATCTCACATACTTTTAGTAATACATTACTATTACTTTGACCATAAAGCTGCAGTAGGTAACATTTAGAAAAATAACTTGCTGAAACTTCGCCTGTATCCTGATAGTACATGAGAAAGATAATCTGTGAAAAAATCAGGTTCCTTTGGCTCATTCTTGTGGTCCTAATGGAATTTGCAAGAATCGACTGGGCCTGGATGAAAACAATCAATCAGAGCCGACAAATATATAAAACACTTTGAGTTGGAGGCTTGAAGATAGTTTGTTGAGTCTCATTCCCAGGTTCCCAAAGCGTCTATTTCTATTTGACATCCTGGGAATGAGATACAACAATCAACTATATCTTTCTCTATATGGTGGAAGTTTCAGTCAATATGACAAACATTATTCACTTAGGGGCAGCTGTGGCTCAGAGGCAGAGCGGGTTGTCCACTACTCGGAAGATTGTTGGTTCGGTCCCAGCCACGTGTCGAAGTATCCTTGAGCAAGATACTGAACCCCGAATTGCTCCCGATGCTATGAATGTGTATGAATGTTCTCTGTTACTGTTTGATAGGCTTTGCCATCACTGAGTCACCATCGTGTGTGAGGGCGAATGAGGCATGAAGTCTAAAAGCGCTTTGAATGGTCGAATAAAAAGGCACTATACGAGTACAGGTCCATCTACCATTTACCACTTCGAAAGTTACCTACTGCAGCTTTAGTGCTAGATAATTCTTAAGCAATATTTTCTAATGAAATACATAGCAGTGCCATTTTACCATTCATTAGCTTGTTTGCATTTGAGTCCTTCATATACACAATATCTGGAAGTCCCTTGAAACTTATAATTCAGTGGTTCTGTAAATGTTATGTTACATGCTATGGCTGAGAATTATTTCTCAAAATGGTTTGAATATATGACTGGCACCATGGTTTGGTTGCTGTTAGAGCAGCATGGTTAGAGAGGCACAACTCTTCCAGTTCCCAATCATCACAATCTCTTTAAATATTTACCCACGTGTCACTTCAGGCACTTACTGGGAACAGGGGGGGAAACCAAAAGTGGCAAAATACAAAGCAGCAGCATGCCTTCCTTTTGTTGCAGTGGGTTGGGAAGGGCGGAGTGTGTGTGTGGGCATGCCTTGATGTTGACTGAAAAAATGTTGGAACTTACACATGGAGCAATTTGTGGTGGCATTTGTAAAGAAAGAGAGAACAAAGAAACTGTAGCTACAAGCGAGTAGAATTTATGCTGTTATTTTGATTCCATTAACATGTTAAATAGAAATAAAATCTAAATGAACAAATACACCACAACAGCTCTAGACTGTTTCCTAGAGACCCAACAATTCCCACCATGGGTAAACACTTTTTGTGTACTCTAACTTAGGCTGCTCTTATTGGCTGCACTTAACTTTAACTGATCCATATCAGGAAAGAATGGTGCCTTGCCTGATCACATGTTCTTATATTAAGGAAAAACTGTGCATTAAAATATATTTCTATAAAGATTTGAGGAGATACATAGTCAATTCACTAACAGAATATTAATTCATATTTGATCAGCATTGCCTAGTTTGACAGTTAGATCTGAGTTTTGTGTGCCATGCTGTATGGTTGGTAGATGCAAACTGCTGCTGGAATACAGGCAAAAAGTAATATTCAAGAGTAGGCATGATAAGCATGATTATAATCTAGCAAGAATTCAAACATATTTAGGTAAACCACCCTCAGAATGTCCAGTTATTTGTGCTACACATACAGCTTTCAGTAGGCTTCATGGTATTCATTATATCTACAGTTTAATCAGCAAACTGCATCACACCAATCATACCACTTTACTGTACATATGTGTACCTGGTCAAGGTGCTGAAGTGTTCATGGTGCAAAATGCATGCATCAACCAGCTGTCCTTACTGCACCCTACAGAGTCTCACACGCATCAAACACTTATTTCTGCATCATGGTGTTTTTGTGCAATTGAACAATTGGACCTAGCAAATAGTGTTATTTTATTGAGATAAATTAAATAGATTGCATAACCTGAGGCCCCAAAGCGATGCTTTCCATAATATTTGCATCATTTGCATAGTATTTGCATAGTATTTGCATTCTGACTCTTAGCTGGCCACGGCTGCATGGTACAGTTGTGCAGGGGGAAGCCCACTGCCTGTTATTCATCACACAACCAGGAAGCAACTGCAGCGGGCCAAGAGCCTCCAGCTACAGAGAGGGTAACAATACCGAGAACCTACCAGGCAGCTGAAATAAAATAAGCAGCTGAATTCACAGTCACTGAATTGTGCAAAAAACCCATTTGTCTTCTCTTTTTCTTTCTCAGGCAATGTTTTACCTAATCTCAAGGTAGAAAACAAAAGTATTGAATTTGTGTTGTGTCTGGGAGGTGACATCAGACAATAAACATGCGGTAGATGTCACACCAATTTTGATGAAGGAGCTGAGCCTCCTCAGAAAGAACAGCCTGCTCTGTCCTTTCCTGTAGAGGGCCTCAGTGTGGTCCGTCCAGTCCAGTTTGTTGTTGAGTGTCACCCCCAGGAACATGTAGGTGTCCACCACACCCCCAAAAAAGCTACAGGCCTAAAGTAATTGAGAGTGCTGTGACGTGTTATGCGGGTGTTATTACATAATGAAGTGAAAATGTATTGCATTTTGTCAAGTTATTACATAATGCGGTGTTATTACATAAACCGTTAAGCCTGAAGAATGGCCAGACAGGAAATTATCTGTGAACTTTTATATTTTATTTTACCTGAATTGATTTTTATTAGCTAAACTTAAATAAATGCAATTGATCCCAAATGTGTTTTATTGAATTCATCCAAACTGAAGTTTAATTGGACTAACATGGGGGCCTGGTTTATCAGATAATATACTTACATATATTTCTAAACATTAAGAAACTCAATGTGTACTTCAGTGCTTCCACTGAAAGATTGACAGAACATGCTAAGCATGTCAAGAAGAATGTGGACCTCTATGTAACAGCTTCCAGGATATGACCAAGTCAAGTCCAACAGCAGATTCCAAACTGTTGCAGCAACAGTACACCATTAACCTGCTGACCCAAACTGCAAGCAGATAAAAACAAAGAAGACAATGCAGACACACATAGTGTAACATATGCATCTCCTCATGTGCACACTTTGATAAGATAGCATTCATTTCTCTATGCTTGTTCTGTCTGTGTGGGAAAACTACAAGGAATGTGCAATCACAGTATTCTCTCACCACCACAGACAGGCAGCTTGTTAGCTAGTTCATTCCTGCCCATACAGGCACATTAGAGGGCTTGGCCTATTAAACCTTAACTCTGGCATGTGGGAAAGGTTACTCTTAAAAGCTGCAGGGGCAAACATTGTGTCAGTCAAAACAGGTTTAGGACCATTTTGGATGAGAAACAGACCATATTTACAATTTGTTTCTCTAAATTAAAAAAACTTTTAACAGTGATAAGGCACTCCTAAAAGTCTTTACATCTCAGTGAATGCCTTTAATACAGGTTAATACCCTTTATTCCTACTTTTCTAACTTTTAAAGGCCAGCTTTGGATCTAATCCCATAGTAGATCAAAATGGCTCATTTTAAGGTAATGTAAACACACTGATTATTATTTTGTGTATATTCATTTACTGATGAAAACATACATAAAATAATATTATATTCAATTTCCTGCCAATAGATCCTCCTAAATTAGGGGTCAGTAACCTGCACTATCAAAAGAGCCATTTTTAGCAAAAAAATATGTAAAGCTGCCTGGAGCAGCAAAACATATTTGAGGCTATTTGAGACATATTTTGAATGCTAAGCCAGCAGCAAACAAATCTGTCCATGAACTATTGAATTATCTATTTATCTCAGAGACTGGGGATTTGGAATCCATAGCCTAGTAAGGGAGACTTGTAATCTAATAGCCATCACTACTGAGATTCAGCAAAATATAGAGGAAAAGGTGCCAAGTAACATACGATGCACAGAAATGGTAGCCTTATATGGCAATTTTAGCATTGATCATGCTAATCATGAAATCACATAAAGGTTCACCTCCTCACAGGTGGCATCAGCAGATTAGTGCAGGGTATCGTAGGTATACAGCATATACCTACTTATTCTTCAGTCCGCATTGGGTATACCCACTTTTAAATCTCCTCTCATACACATCATTCAGTAAAGTTCTGCAAGCTGATTTTTTTGCAGGATGGGGAAGGCATGACAGAGTCCAATTTCCATGATTGGGTGGAGTAAGGAATACTTCACTCAAAAAGCATAATTATGTAATTGTTGTAACATGTTGTCTGTGGGCCAGTATTGATTCTTCTGTGGCTAATGTTAATCATTAGTTAGTTAAATATTCATAATGATCCTCACTGCCTGATGTCAAGCAGCAGAAGTTAAGTGACAACGTGAAAATAAAGCTGGCCCTTTTTTCTGTAAGCTTAATATGCAACAGTGGTCTTACATGTCACTGTTTATAACACAGGTTGTCCGCGGTTGGACAGGCTGCTTTAAAAAAAAATGGGGCATAATTTAGTATACCCACTCCTCCAGGCACCACAATTCGAAATCTACTTACTTTATATCTCTGCAAAGGTGGCCAGTCATGGCATGAAGTGCATGTGGATGTCGATCGTTGGTTTCCTAAAGTTACAGAAATCAGGTTTCTACAGTATAAATTGACCTGTGTTAGCCAAATTACAGGTTTCTTCTTTCCTTGCTGTAAAATCCAGTTGCTTAAGAAAGCTGTGTGTGAATGACCCAAACATTAACATATGTGTTTGTCCAGCAACACCTGACCTCCCACCCTGAACTCCTCCACATCATTTCAGCCCACTCATTCCAGACAGCTTAGAGAGGAGAACTGGATTTGCCCTGTTTGATATTTGATCTGATTGGTCAAGACATCCAACCCCAGTCTCTCTCTCTCTCTCAGTCTGCTGCTCTGTCTCTTTGCCGCTGAGTGATAAGTAAGCCTGCTGAAATTCGGGAGTTGTGTTTCAGCAGCATTTAGTCTGTCTGGCATTCTAGAGGCACTGACACACTATACTCATCCCTCTCTCTCTTACCCTTGCTGCAGCTGACTACAACACGTCTCTGACTGCCCAATACAATCAGTGGCTGCGTACTTAACTTTATGTAGCTGCTTTTCACAGAGCCTGGACTCACCATTTCACCTTGAAAAATCATGAGACAATTACACCTTTTTTCTCTGTATCTTGACTAAAGTAGTGCCAAATCACAGCTTTAAAGTTCCCATGAACCAGCTAGCAGAGTGCTATTTGATTCCATATACTGACGTGAAGCTAGGAGAGGGACTTGTCACAGATACTGACACTGAATCAGTTAAATGTATTCATGATTATACAACACAAGGTTGTATAACCAAATTAAAGTTTTTAGTTCCTTCATGTTACACACATAGAAAACAATAATCAAATTCATAAAATAATATATAAGATAATATAAGATAGATAAAATAGAATGAAGTCAAATAAAAAAATACACATTATTATATATATTATTGTTATTTATACACATATACGTGTATCTCATCTGCCTCAGAGGCAGAGATGCACATCCTTACTGTAGACCCATCACACCATGGACACAACCTGTTGCACTGTATGCCCAAAATTAACAGTTTCTACCCAAAGGCCATCACTCTGATTTACTGTTAACACCAGACACATAGTGGCAGGAACAATCCATGTGTGACAACCCTGTGACACAAATCCACTGGCCATTATTTATTATCATTGTTTTTCACTATGTGTATCTACATATATGTGTGTGTGAGCAACAGCAGAATAAAATTCACATTCACAGCTATGTCACAGATACTATTCACGGCTTTGTTAGCAAACTAACACAGTTTACTGTAGAGCTTACATTACTGTTCCACTTTCTGATGCTTTTAAGTGGAACCTGATTTAAGACATATTTACAAACAATCTGCTTGGAACAATAATTTATGTCTGATGTGTTTTTTTCCCCACATAAACTATAATTTCCACATTAAAAACATTAAATAAGGCATGTCCTCCTCCTACCTCATTAAAAATTCCAGAATCTGTGAATATGCAAATGGTGTTCATTTCGTTTTCACACAAGATGTCAAGTCCATTCTCTGCTTATGTGCACTGATGGCTTCAAGTTTCTACTTCACACTAGGCGCCGCTCCTTAAAATCAGATTTTTAATGAGCGCAGAGAAACATTCCTCTTACAGTAGATAAATATGAAAACATCCTTCTAGT
>NW_023339663.1:31165188-31166640 GCF_004916995.1 Morone saxatilis
CATCATTCAAACATCACACTGAAGGAACAAGATGAAACACTGATTTCTGACTGTAGGCGGACTTTAAATTGCTAGTTTGAAGAAAAAGTTTTATTTGTGTGTGAAAGGGTGAATGTGGCATTTAGTGTAAAAGCGCTTTGAATGGTCGGAAAGACAGACCAACACCTCCTGTTGACTGCAGCAGGGTGCAGACCAGAGCAAATGCTGCTTTTTGGCAGCAGCTTCATCTTCCACTCTGCTAGCAACAAATGTAAGTACGTCAACACAAAATCAGCATTACACAGACAGCAGGTGAAAGTTTGCTGGACTCACTTGTTCAGATAGAAACAGTCAAATTTAAACCATAAATAATTCCATATTTCTAATATTGCCTGTTTGACAAATAATGGTTTTGATTGACACATCTCAGCCTTTAAAAAGTCTTTAGTGTGCTGTCTTATCGATGACAGCATTCACAAGAACTCCAATAGATCCCATAGTTTCTTTGTCTCTCTACAGCAGGCAGTGTATGTTTGGACTGAACCCAGCATTTCCACAGCAGCTCTGAAAGTCATTAAAATCTCCACAGACACACAACTGGCTTTCATTTTGTCATTATGGCCCCAATGAAGGCCCTGATTGTTAGAGGGGAGCCTCAGCCAGTGAAACAGTGCCATGGAGGGGGAGGGAAAAAAGGATGACGGAGGGACCACACATGTCTTCATGGACAGGGAATCTCCCGTTAACCCATGGACTTTACCGAGGCCTGTGGGAATCAGCTGCCTCTGGAAAGTGGTGCTGGAGAGTTTGTGCAGTCTCTCAAAATGTGTTCTGAAAATGTTTGAGGGAGGGTTTCTGTGTTGGATCTCTTCCAGTGAAAGTTACTGATGCATTGTCTAGACATGGTTATTATTTAAAATTGACTTCTTGGAATGGATTGATCCTAAATGGCTTCATAGGAGGAAGGACTGGGGTTTATGTAACAGCCATAGTTCTTTCACTTTAGAATGTGCATGTTCACCTTTATTTAAAAAAAAGGTTAGGCCTGTGAAATATTGGAAGTTGTCCAGGACGTTCTCTGTCATCCAACTTAAGGCCCTGATATACTCTACTTCTATACATAGTACATTGAGTCTCTGTGTACACGTACATGTTGCACATGTTCATATAGTTATACATTGTGGGCAGAATTTGTGGACATCGTGGACATGACTTGACCCACAAATGCAGACTGTGGCCTATCATTTGAGCTTAATGCATGTTGGCATAGGCTGCAACTTCACCATCCCCACCACTATTATCTTGAATGGGGACGAAGCTACCAGCATGGGCCATCAGACCTGCTTATCAGATGGTTGAAGCTTCGGAAAAGTTTAACCTGGCCCAACTTTTGCGGCTACCCAATACAAGTTCATCCAGCAAGGTGCTGCATTGGCCAATCAAATACATGCAAGCGCACATTCCTGGTAAATT
>NW_023339663.1:31166740-31175373 GCF_004916995.1 Morone saxatilis
ACATTTGCCAAATTTACAAGAAAGTAAAGAAAAGAAAATTAAGAAAATGTCACAGACAGCATTTCACAAACTATATAAAGCTTGGTTTGGATCTTAGTTTGATTGTGGGTGTACATACAAAAAGTGATGAAATTAATTGTTTGAATAATGAAAAAAACAACCTTGCATATTTAATGCAAGGTCTGGGTAAGCCTAGATTGAAATAATATAACATTTTATGGATTCAATTTTTTAGGATACATTTTCCTGTTTGGTCTCAAACCCAGTAAAGTAAATTTTTCCATGTTGAAAGTTTGTTCAATTGTTGAGGACAATGTATTTAGTTGTGGTGAATTTGGCTGACCTTGTCACCTGGTATATTAGTTTCCAGTTCTTTTTCCTATTTTTTCTTTCACGTGAGCTTGTGTAATGTTTTATAGACAGCAGACATATTTTATATGTCCTCGAAGCTGGTGCTTGAACTTTCTGATTAATGGACGACACCACCTCCTGAGCCACACCTGCGTACTTTTTAGAAGTACTGAAGCATACAAATATATGTACCTCATTCCTAGCAAGATACCTTGCGTCAATTATGAGTGTTCCCACTTAATGTATTTCTCTCTAAGAAAAGAAAAGACACTTGCTAATTCTCGCAGACGCCGATTCAGTGAAGAGAATAACTGGAACCATTACCCACACTAAGTAACATTGGCCTGCAAATAACAATGGAGCTGCCAGACTTTGCTCCAGTGCCTGCTATGTAGTTCTCATAGTGTGTAGACATGTAGTGGTTTATATATCATTTCCCAGCTTTAATCAGTTAATTTACTCTCCAGAGGGGACAGGTTCATGTTTTTTTCTGTCCAGACAGAGCTTAAAAACCAGCAAGATGGGAGGAGAAAAAGGATGAAAAAAGGAAGAGGAAGTAGTTAGACAATCAGCCACATGGAGCAAGCAGACTGCTGTTTTGGCATGAAGAAAGGAATGTGTGTGTGTGTGTGTGTGTGTGTGTGTGTGTGTGTGTTTGTCTGGGTTACTATCCAAAGCCCAAAGCTGACAGCCAGCTACCAACCTCCACAGCCAGGATCAGTGCTGGGTGGCACACTCCACAGACAACATGGTACTATAGCCTGGGAATGTGTGTTAGTGTGTGTGTGTGTGCAGCAGGGTGCAGCACACTGGGTGGCCTGGCCTGTTCAGCTGCCTGCTTGGCACCATCAGTGTTGCCAGATTGGTTTGATGTTTTGTAACCCAATAATTACTCAAAATCCACCCAAATTGATTGAAAAAACACCCATATTATCTATAATAAAAAATATAAATGAATTCATAACAAATATTAATCAACAGTATTGTGGTTCATCACAAATGCAACTATAAACCATAAGAAAAATAAAGTGACAACTTACATTTTAAAAAGCATGTTTTAAAGAGGAACAAGTCTTGACAGTATACTGACTTAGTATACTAAGTCTCACACACACAGTGAGAGAGAAAAAGAAGAAGAATCCGAGAGAAGTAAACACAATCCTATGCTATCAAAAAGCCAGACAATTAATGATGTTGTAATATTTAAGCATATGACGTTTCTGTTACAATGAAAATACAGATTTGCATGTGTGCTTAGAGAGCAGGCCTCAGCCGTGGATGGGTGGCATCTGCAACCAAACGTAAACTATGCTGAGCATCGGGGGAGCTAGAAGAACTGAATTTTTTAGCAGATTATGTGGCCATGTGTAATACTTTCGGCTAATATGACAAAAAGTTATCTATAAAAAAAGTTACACTGCACCTTTAAACAAGCTTTGTCATATAATAACATCAGGTTTTTATAAATATTAGCTACTGTACCGTTTAATTAGACAACTCTTCAACTCTGGCATGCTAGACAGTAGATTTCAAAAGCATCTCCACTCTGGCAAATGTAAAGTAAAAGGTAACAAAAAGAGTAGTTTCAGCCAAAACTAAACATACTGTATAACAGACTTTCATTTATATGCAGACACAAGTCCTCAATCTGTAAATCTTTCATTTTGAGCTCCATGGTAAACGTGTGCTCCTCATGGCCAGAGAAAACACAGGCTTTGTTTTTTTTTAGAATGTTCTTTTCTTATTATAAATCAGAGTGCAATAAAAATAAAATGAATAATCGTCTTCTTATATTTATTATTTGGTAAAGTTTAATGATTACAGCACATGTGACTATACAAATGCTTGACAATTGAAGATAGAAAGTAAAATGTCTTTGTGTGCGTGTGCCTGTGTGTGTGTGCTGTCTGAATGCAGCTTGTGCAGGCGGGCAAATTTTCGATGGTTAGCTTGATCATAGGCACTGCCAGGCCGCGACCCTCATAACACGCTGCAAGACGCACGTGCCCCCCTAACAGCACACACCACACACACACACACACACACACACACAGCTCTTGCCCCAGTCTGCCTTCCTATTTTCATCCTCTTGCTGCCCATCTTCTCCTCCTTCTGTCTATTTTCTGTCTGCCTTTTATTTCTATCTTGCTCTCATGTCCCTGCCATCCAACTATTTCTTCCCCTTGCTACAGAATGGCTTCATTTCCTTCAAGCTCTTATTCCAGTCTATTTCCCTCTGTCTGTCTAAACAGACTGACCAGTTTATTATCATTTAACCAACTCCTGAGAGAAACTGTCTGTTGTTTGCTGTTGATCAGATGAGCAGAGCTTTAGGCACAATAAAGTTGTCGGGTCCAGAGACCTAAAACAAGGAGCTGAAACAGCTTTTTTCATTAGCAATGTTAAATCTGTCAGGGAGTAATGAAGGGTGAGGGAGCAGCCCACAGTGAGCTGTTAGATGAAGACACACCTCCAACTCCTCAGCAATATAACCAATTTGTTGTCTTGCTGTTGTGTGGATATTTACTGGCTGTGTGTGCAGGCCTGAAATCAGATGAAAGATCAGATCGATTATAAACTGACTTCTTATTAACTACCTAATTTGTTTGGCTAACTGATAAACAGATACAGCACCTGCTCTAATGTTTGAATTTCTGACAAAGCAAGCTGCTACAACTTGCGTAAATGGTAAATGGTAAATGGACCTGTACTTGTATAGCGCCTTTCTAGTCTTCCGACCACTCAAAGCGCTTTTACACTATGTGCCACATTCACCCTTTCACACAGATTCACACAGCAATGGCAAAGTCTATCGAACAGAAACTAACTCATTCATACACATTCACACACCGATGCTATGCATCGGGAGCAGTATCTTGCTCATACTTCGATACGTGGCAGGAGGAGCCGGGGATCGAACCAACAACCTTCTGATTGTGTTTGCTGTAGTATTAAACCACACTGACTGTTAGCACAGTAACAGTGGGTGTCACCAAATCAACCAGGACAGAAATCTTGAGGATTACAACTTTAAGGTATTCCAAATTTAGCATTATGTTACTTTGTCTAGTAAGGCAGCGTACAGTTAAATAATCAGCATGTAGGACTTAAAGGTATCTAGCAGTGACGTTGCAGATTGCAACCAACAAATAATATGTCCTCGCATCTGTATGACAGCTGGGGAATGAAAACAGACTGTTAAAATGTGTAGGAGAAACTTCTAAAAAAATTCTAAAGGCCCTGTCTAGAGTCAGTGTTTGATTTCTCTATTCTGGGCTACCACAGACAGACTGCGTCGAAGAGGACTCACTCTCTCTGTAGATAAAAACTGCTCATTCTAAGGTAACAAAACTCAAAAAAACTATTCTTATTTTCAGGTGCATTATTATACACTAATGAAAACATACCTATGAATGATTATATTCATTCTGCCAACAATCCTCCTAAATGTTACACACTGGACCTTTAACCGAGTGAGTCATTTCCCAGTGACTACGTTTCATGTTGAGATGGTCAGAACTCTCTCTGACCCTTAGCCAGCCAACAAAGGTGGTCATTTTTAGTTCATAGGTTTAGTTTGGTTTGGTGTGTCACGATTGATCCTCATCATTAAAGTTTAAGAGTCTGGGTAGTTGTCCTCCATTTATACTTATATACACATTAAACTATAGATCAAGATCACAGAAGGGTCGTTAGCCTGGCCATTGTTTGTTCCTCTTAGTCCAGGTTTATCATGTCAGACACCTTTTATAGACTGCCCTCCTCAGCCCTCATACCCACCAGACCCCTCTTGTAACCTGACGACGATGACCCTTGACCCCCAAGGGTCATCAGGGGCCTGATCACCAGCACTAACTGCCTATTACAAGACTAGCTCTGAGATAATGAGCTTGCCATAGTTCGTGAAAACCACGATTAGAGCATATCTCCAACGGACAACAGACTAGAAGGTGCCATATTTGCCTTAGGGTGCTACCGTAATCCCATGTTTTAGCAGGACGAAGATTATGTTCGAGTGAACAAGTAAGGGGAAGAGAGGATAGGAGTATGGTCAAGGGTGCGTAGTGTTGTGTGGAATAGGAGATAAGATTTAGAGAGGTCTGTCATCGAGAGAGAAGAGATGTCTAATTCAAGAGGGGATGTTTCTTAATAAAGAATGAATATGACTTGTAGAAGAGAGGTAAGACCACGGATGATATGTGTATATGTGTTGACTGGAGACGTCTAAGTTGTTGTTTTGTATTGTGTCTACTAGATTACTTGGGGGCTGCGCGAACAGAAGTATACGAGAGTTAGCGTCAGAATATGTATGGACTTTATTACTCACTTATTGCTCATTGTATGCTGTGATTGAAAATTAGGGATCTTTATTCATGACTAGGGGAGGGCCATATACTGAATGTCAGGTTGATGGGGGGTATAATATAGAAGGAACTCATAGAATGATAGTTAGTGGGGTTATATTTTTGTTGGTAGGAGGTGTTTTGTCAAGTGGTGTATGTAGTGGAGATTGGATGTACGGATATATGGATGGATTAGAGGGTTTTAACATTACCATTGAAATAATGTATATTTCATTTTCTGCCAATTTCATAATAAGATTCTCCTAAAAAATGTTACCAACAACTGACCTTTAAACCGGAGTGAGTCATTTCCCAGTGACTACGGTTTCAATGTTTGGAGATGGGGTCAAGGAACTCTTCCTCTGGATGCCCCTTGAATGACCGAAGGTCCAGAGGAGCGATAAGCGAGGTGAGTGGTGACTAATGGTTTTATCATGATTAAATCGGGAAGGTAGGATGAGATACGCCATTTTTATTGTATTTCTCAAGAGGTAATTTAGTTGTGTGATGAGTGGTAAGTTTGGTGTTTTTTTTATTAGGAGTGTAAGTGTGATAGGGTGGTTACTGGGTGATTGGTTCCAATATCGTTAGGTAGATTTTGGTCCTCATGCATTTCAATTTATATTGAAATGGTATTTATTGGAGGGTGTGTAACTGGAGAAGTAAAGATAGTTGTTATGAGCCCCTTTCTGCGAGTTTAATTTAGAGATTTGTAAAACTTTTAAATGTAATAGGCACGATGATTTGTAGAAATGAGGATAAATCACTATATTATATTGTATATTTCCTCAATGTTAAAAAAGGTGTACTGAAAAGTAACACGTAGAATGGTTTTTTAATGATTTCAAGTATAGGAATAGGTGTATAAATCGGTATTAAATTAATTCTGGGGTGCACCATATGATTTAGTTGTATTCCCTTATATTTCTGGGGTTAAGTACACCAAAAAGGTTTATGTAGATCAAATGGTAATTGGTTTATCATTTCTTCTTGTTCTTACCTACTTTGTGTAGACTCTTATAGACACGATATTTTTCGGACGCATACTTCCGTGCTCAGGTGGCCCTTATGGTCTCTCAACGGTGAGCCAGGGATGTAAACTGAACGGTCTCTTTTGATGTAATACTCTCGGAGCGGTCTGAGATTGTGAACTCCTTTGTTTTGGTAATGCGCCTCTCAAACACAAAACAGAGTTTCGATATTAATCCAATGAGGGGACCTCTACGTGGAAGATGAATGTCTTATCCATTGGGGGCATAAAATGACTAGGAGGACTTAAATAATATTGGGACCTTATAATGAACATTATGCTCTTGAATTTTTGTATCATTGTATGTACATTGGCTGCATAATGAGTTCAGTTAAGAAATAACAAAAATGATTACTGATTAAGGTAAGGGAATCACCAGTATCGTGAAGAATATGTCGATTATAGATTCTTAACAGTACCAATTATTATTTTATCAGAGGTGGCTAGTCTTATGTTTGTTTGTTTGAGAGAGATCTTGTCTTTGTATGTATAAGGCAAATGTGTTCGCCATATTTTGAGCCTGGGTAGAATTGAATTAGGTGGTGGACTAAGATATAATGTTCTTCTGATTAAGAATCTCTGTTGTTTTTAAGCCCGAAGGCAATACGTGACGATAAAGAATAAAATTGTGAGAAGAGTAAATGTTACGAAAAAATGAGGCTTAATACGTTTCCAATTCTTTATCCCGAAAATGCTAAATATTGCTCTAGTGTTAGAGTGTTGGCTTCTTGGACTGCCCTCTGACAAGGAATGATCGTATTACCTTAAGAAAATATATTCTTGTTAGGTGTACCCTTATTAGATGTGGACTCTTATGTAACGTCCTACAGTAACATTCGTAGTCATTAGCCTAACAAAGGTATAATTTAAAAATGTGTGTTTTGATGAAGTTATGAAGATGAGCACTACGAAATGAAAACAAAAAATGTTCTATACAGTATTCTACTTTGAGCAAATGATTAGGACATTGTTAGGTTATAAATTAATATATTAATAAATTATAAAAAATCGCAAATTATATCATATAAAAATGCTAATTATATGACTCTAATGATAAAAGAATTTAATTTATTTTACCTCATTTTGCTTAGCAAATGTAAGAAAACAACTAATATAGAGGCAATTATTATCATGCAAAATGATATATTTGATGTTAATTTAATACCATATACACATACTTTAAGAATAATTGATACAGATTCATATTGTTCTATTGCGATAAAGACATTTGAATTTGAACACAAATGTATCCCCACGAAGAAGGAAGAAACACTAACTTGATATAAGAGCAAGATGACTCTTCCAAAATATTTAGGTCATTGAAGGTCTGCATAAAACTATTATATCAACTAGTCATGTATGATGTGGTCATGGCCACCGACAGGGTAAAAGTGAATTTTTATTTTTGGTTTACGGAGAGATGTGGATAGATTAAATGTAGTAGATTGGAGGATGATTTAGTGGTGTATTGAGAGTGGAGTATTTGTTGGGTGTTATGTGGTATTCCGAAGTGATAGCTAGATGGTGGTATTGTGGACTTTTGTCAGAGGATTCTTGGTGTTGTTTTAATTTTTTTAACAACATCCTAAACCACTCATCTGATACCCCCACACTGCAACAATTCATCTTCCACAGTGACTGGACCCAGGTGTGGTTGAGGTGGAGTGTGGAGAGGCATGGGAGCTAGTTTATGCTATGGTGATATTAATTTGTAGGTTGGTGTGCATTTTTATTCCGTATACGGTGTGTCAGAAGATTGCGGTGTTGTGCATTGCCCTCATAGCATGCTAAACAAAAGAGAATTTTTAGAGTATATGATTATAGTGAGACAGAGATCAAAGAATATATTATTATCGAAACTAACAAATATAACGATCTGATTTGTTTAAAATGTGACAAATGTGAGTTAAGTGAGTAAACATTCGTAAGTATTAGATCCTGTGTGCTGATTTGGTATGTATACTAGTGTTTTATTCTCATTAAGGGTAGAGTAGTGTAAGAATTAGGTAAGTTAAAAGTGTATGTTATTTAAAGCACATTTTAAACACAGCTTCACTGACCAAAGTGCGTATTGTACAGTAATTAAGAAAAATAATATATAAAGTCGAGCTTTCGAATGATTAAATAATAATAACAAGATTGTAGTAGAATTAATGTACAAATGTGAATAAAGAAAATGTATAAATGTTGTCTATGAATTAGTTAAATGCATTCCTTTTGTTGTCAAGTTTCATTTTGGTTTGTCAAAATGAAATTTGAGAGAGAGAGAAAAGACATGTAGAGGAATGAAAGAAGGAAGAATTGTTGAATACAGATGCATGGCTGCATGGATGGATGGCAGGTAGCTTCAGCAGCATTCCAGCAGCCAAGACTGGCCTCATTGTCCTGTGTGTGTGGGAACCTCTGAACACTTCCTTTAAGAGCGATTAACAAGAAACCTAAGATGCTGTATTACTGACCCTTCTCATGTTCACTTCAAACTGCTATAGATTAGGTCATTCAGTTCTTTCAGTAACCCCCTTACTCATCCTCACACACACACACACAGACTATAAACTTGCCATGCATAGGCAGCACTTTTGTGGCAAACAAAAACAGTGTAATCTGATGATCATTCAGTGATCCTTGAATGCATCAAAACTTATTCTTCACATCATTTAATACAGAGATGGAAATTATTGGTCAGCCTGTCCATCTGCCATCAAGAATTGCCATGCAAAACAAATGTAAGGCAACATGTCTCAACAGCAAGTTCAACATTGCCATTAAGACTGTATACTGTTGGTACAAAGACCTGTTAAACTTAGATTTAAGATGAGCACGGAAAAACTTTGCCCCTTTAGCAGATGACCAAAAAAAAAATTGGGGCCCCCTGATGGCAGGTGTAACAATGTGGGGCCTCTGATCAT
>NW_023339663.1:31175463-31176067 GCF_004916995.1 Morone saxatilis
TAAGACTAGAAAGGTGCTATATAACTACAGTTCATTTGTCATTTTCATTAAATTTGCTTTGGACATATATAACCTCTCCAGAAAAGAATCATCATCTCGTCTGGAGTACCAAAAGCAGATAACATAGTTGCACTTGTGCAAAAGAAGCCCAATGTCCTGATTGTCTTGAGTTAAGCTTAGCACATTGTGCCTGCCAGAGGATGAACCCTTTTTATTATTTTTTACACTCTATGAGCTTTCCTCTAGCACCACCCTTAGGAAAACCGTAGTAGCCCCTCAACTAGCCTGTGCTACCATCTACTGGTGAAAATGGCTATACATACAGACAGGGACAAAGTAAAAACTTGAATAAAGGAATGGAGAATCCTATCAAATGCAGATGCACACTGAATAAGAAAATGCTCTCAACAATCACCATAATACCAAATAATATAATATTAACTCTTCAAATCTATTTTGTCTGTGGCTCTCTCCATCCAACACTGTATGTTATTTTATTATCATCTGCTGTACTCAGGTCTTGCGCTCTCTTTTCTTTGGGTGGGGGGGGGGACTTTATGCCTGCAGCAAGGACTCTTGCGCCAGCTCTACCAGGTGAGATATA
>NW_023339663.1:31176092-31189326 GCF_004916995.1 Morone saxatilis
TTTTCCTGTTTTTCGGAGTAATTTTTCTGATATCAAAGATATTCGAATCCACAGAACCCATCAACCTATGGGACTCCTGCCGCGCTCATGCCCCGCATCTTTCAGCTATCTACGTATCGTGTCCTTTATCTCCGCAGTGTCCTTAAACAGCAGATCAAGTAAACTTGATGAAACTACAAGCCGTTCATGTTTGTTTCTGTTAAATCAGTCTCATAAAGGTGAATCGTCTATTGTTTCAAATGCTCTGTAAACGAGAAAAAAAATTGGTCGCGAAAACAGATTTTTTTTTTTTTTTCAGAAAATCTGAAAAAAATTACATAACCATAAAAATAAATTCTCTGAAAACAGAAAAAAAACTCAGAAAAACCAACAAAAAATAAATTATCGAAAAACACAAATAATTTAACTCAGAAAAACAAACCAAACTTTTTTAGCTGAATGGCAATAGTTTAACGTAGTCTGGGCAACTGCACAACATGAATGTTGATCCTACTGGCGGCAACTCAAGCCCATTAACAATGTGACCATTGCAATAAGAATGGTTGTGGTGAAAGGGTTAGAGAGTATTATCATGTAATTTTATCTGTATGTCAATACTGCCAATTTTTTTAGAGCCCTACATGCACAGGCAGAAAGTGGATCAACTCGATGCTTTAATAGCTAAAAGTCATGCTAACATTCCCTCGAGTTGCAATATAAATTTAATTCTGTCACAAGCTTTATCATCATCTGTTGGGTATTGAGATCTTGATGAAGGCCATCCCCAGTGTGAATCTGCCGTCTGGTTGGGCCAGAGAAGTTAAGCACAGAGGACACCACTAATATATATTATATATATATTTATATATATAATATATTTATTTATATATATATATTAGTTACATATCTGATTTTCCATTAGTGTATATCAACTAAATAAAGAATCATTGTGATTTTGTTAAAGCTCTGCTGTGTTTTTGTGCTTGTTTTCAATGTCCTGTTGAGTGATTAGCAAACAACCTTATATCTGTCAACAAGATGAAGATCTCTTTAGGCAAGAGAGTCCTGGGTGGCCGCTAAATATCTCCACTTCAAATTCAATCACTGCAATCTAAACAGTGACGTGACGTGGCGGGCGACCATTGTGCAGGCCCAGGCGTAGGTTGATGGTGAGGTCCCGCCCAAATTTATTTGTAAATTTATAACTTCGTTGACTGTTTATTTCATGCATTTAGTTACTTCTTGTTTATCTGGACTGGCATAAAAAGGAAGGCAGACATGTTTAGTATGCTCTGAAAACAATCTGTTTGCATCCAATCTGTTCGCATCGAATGCCGTAAGTTGATGGATTTTACATTAGACATGTTAAAGTTCATATATTAGCAGTGATTTCATTCAGATTTGATAATTAATTTAAAAATGTTTTTATTTACAATTATATACAAGCTAACAGCAATGTTACTAGCCATGATAACTGTATCTACAGTGCAGGACAGCAATGTGTATTCATACAGCTGTGTATGATGTAATATTTAGTGAAAATGTTTTTGTATTGCTTTTATTTGCAGTTTTTACCAGCATGTTAATGAGTTAGTATAGTTTTAACTGTGACAGTAAATGTTTAAACTTACTACGACTCTGTCTTAATTGGCTACGGTTTAACTTGGTGTTTAGTCAGAGTTTCAACATCCTGCACCAGAACACTATAACTATCGTTCAAACATTTGGGCAACCTGCCTCAAAAGCTTGATTTAGTACAGTCAGATGACCAAGGACTGCTTGATATATTTTTTTAAATGATCTTTAAAGCTGTAAGGTAAGAAGAGTTTGCAAAAAAGTAATCTTTTGTACGTGCAGAATAAAATGTTCTATAATGGTTCAACCAGACTAACAACTGAAAGTGCAGAAAGAGACAGATGATGTTTTTAGGCTGTAGATGTCTGCAGTTTATGTCTCTCCATTTCAGTGGATTTTTCCTCTCAAAGCTTGTCACAGTAGACTTTTTACTTGAGATTATGTTGTTGCCTGTACGTCTGTTCTAAGCAGGCCAAGTATAATCTAGGCTTGATCAATGTCATGAGTAAGAACAAGTGCAAATGAGTCACATGTCTACAGGAGGATCACACAGACAGGGCACAGGAAGAAAGCCAAGGATGGGAACAAATGTCAGTCTAACTGTTGGCCTTACCTCAACAGACCAAAAAAAATGAAACATATTTACAAATAACTCACAAATGCGTGGTGCCAAATTGTGGATTATTGCAGGTTTCCTTATGACACTTACCGATCAAGATGCTGTGCTGGGAAATGGAGACTGTATGTACAGATACATTTACATAGATACATGCTGTGTGCTGTGTGTTGTGCATGTGCGTCTCCCAGCTGCACCCTGCCATCCCCCATGTTATCCCTACTGACCTTGTTTAACCTGGAATCCAATCAGATTTGTGCAAAGACTGGAGAACCCGTCAGATGTGTCAGCTTCAGCTCACCATGTTGAGTTCACTGCCAGATGTTCACTATGGCATCTGCCTCGCGGTTCTTAAACTATCTCACGGTTTCTTTCTAATCCTCTCTCTGTCTCTGCCACTTTCCACTGTGTTCATCCCTCATTTTTTCAAAATGTCTTTGACTATACTAGTTTGGACACACAATATTTATGGTATTAGTTCAGAGTACAGATAAAGCAATAAAGCCATTGTGTTTTATTAAATACTGTGATGTTGATTTATTTGGATTTAAAGTGTTCTACTATATTGTTAGGGAGTTCTTCTAAATGGCAGAAGTTCCTGGCAAAGACTTAAACTGTGTTTGAACTTGTGGGTGGATGCAAGTCAGCATGCACTGACAACAGGTATCCTGCAGGTATATAATGCTCATCACACAGCAGCCTTGGGCCACCAGAAGGATACAAGAATCTGATGGTCAGCATTGAACTGCCCCCACTGGGCGGGGCCACAACACGTTCCAGCTGCATCAGGGCCGCCGGAGCTCAGCACGTTCTAGACCAGAGGTGGGAGAATCAGCGATAACTTGAACTTAGTTATGCTCAATACTAATTTTCTCGCATTGTAAAAAGCAGTAAGTTATATATTTTGATTAGCTGCTACTGGTAATCAGAAGAATAAGGATATTCTATAAAAATGTATATAAATATATGAAATTGTGGTGTAGGTCAAATAGGAAAATACTCCTATATAAGATATATAACAGTAAAAACAAAATTACATCAGTGTTTCATTTAATCTTCACAAATACTGAAAAGGTGTTTTGCAGTATTTTAAAAATAAGCACTTGGTTAACTTGATACAAAAAGCAATAAGTGCTTTTAATGTTTTTTAGTTCATTTTACTTGTTCAGTGGGAAAAATCTGTCTTAGGCTGGAACAAGCGCATTGAAATCTGGCTGAATGTCTGAGGTGGCTATGTGAAGGACAGCTGAGAGGTGATCATCAGTGATGGAGGATCTGTATCTGGATTTGTTGAACTTCATCACTGAGAATGTCTGTTCACATACATAGGTAGATCCAAAGAGGACTAGAATCCCAGAGCATGCCTCCTCATGTGTGGAAAGTTCTCTTTGAGGGAAGAGTAAAACTCAAGCAGTGAAACTGACCTAAAGTGCTTTGCCAGACGTGTGTCAGACTGCAGGTCAATGAGTTCCATCTGAACATCACTGGGTGCATTATCCAGGAATACAGGTGAAGGGAGAAGAAACCATGTGCATTTTCACTCTCAACTCACAATGCAGTGCTCCTAACATGGATGAAGTGCCTGTGGAGGTGATCAGCTGATGGTGTGGCTTCATTCAGTGTTGGCAAATGGGTGAGAATGTTGTCCTCTATTTGGCTTGAGAAAAGCTGCAACTTTCTCATGAAAGCCTTAACTGCGCTGTACATTTCATGGCACAAAAAGGTCCCTTGCCATTGCAGTTGACATTAGATAATTCATTAGTGCAGTTGTCCACCAAAGTCCAACTAGGAGAGACCCCCCCCCCCCCCTTACCTGCAGTCAAGGAGAAGGTAAGAACTGGCTGGACCAGCTCTTTTGACGCCCTGGTAAAGACCTTTTAAAAGAGCTGTGCCCTCTTCATCCGCCGGTAAAGACTCTTTTAAAAGAACTGGCTTTTACCCAACCCGCATCCCTTTGTTTGTTTTTCAAACAGAAAACTGCCCTGTTAAAAACTGTTAATAAACTACATTATTGAACTTCTGACTCTGCCTACTTGTTTAACCAGAGAGTAAAGAAACCTGTGACACAGTCACATCTACAGCAAAATCAAGGTCTGCCATCCAGTCTGCATCTGAAAGCCGGGGGATGTAATTTTCCTTCTTCATAAAGAACTCGCAAATCTCTTCTCAGTTCCCAGACACTTTTCAGCACTTTGCCCAGGCTGAGCCACTTGATAGCTGTGTGGTAGCTTATGTCACGATGTTCAGTCTCATTTTCCTCCAAAAGTGCAACAAACTGATTCTATGCTCTTGCCCTGATGAAGTCAATTGTTAGTTGCAACAACATGGTTCATTTTTAACACTGACTTACACAACACTTCCTGATGTATAATATAATGCAAAAATGTCAATTTATAAAAAGGGCACGCTTTTCAAAATAAAAACAGTTGGGTTGCATGCACAGCATAAATACTTTTTCATTTATGTTCTAATTTACGATTGACCTCACACGGGCCGGACAAGGATGCCCAAAGGGCCAGATGAGGCCAGTGGGCCGTAAAATGTCCAGCTCTGTTCTAGACAATACTTATGATTCCACCAGAATCGCTGCAGTGGGTCCCAGCAGCATCTCTCTGCTCTGTGGAAAATATGCAACTGGTCTATTTGACAGAAGCCATAGCCCACCTGCACCAAGCAGCACAGCACTTATCGCATGGCAGGAAGTCAGGTACAGAACCATCACAAAGAATCCGATCAATTTTCAAAACGGAATACAAATTTCACACCCGTGGCACCAAGTCAAGAGTCAATCAGCCAATCCTCATCCCGGAAAGTAATTTGGTATAACGCCATGCCCTGTAACGGGTCGGTTTAGAACCCAAATGCAGCACACTTAAGTAGGCAGACAGTCGGTAAGGACCTTTATTTTCAGCTTGTGGAACAAACAAAGCAAGCAAGCAAACGGCAAACAATAATGTTCAATTCTGGCTTCGGGCTGTTAACCCTCAGTCTTTTGCAGGAGCCGAACCGGAGCTCCGGTGTGTACAGTTCAGATGAAGGTTTTCTGTACTCACGAGGTGGCTCAGGGTAAAGTGGAGAACCAGTAGAGGAGCAGGCAGGAGACGTAGTTGAGGAGGCAGGGGGTCCAAAACCAGAAGAGCCAATTAACGATTCAAACAAATAACAGGGGACAGGCAAGGGAGAGTCGCAGCCAGTCGGGGAGTCGAAGAGCCGGCAGGTGAGTGTGCGCACACAACGGTGTGTGGCAATACGATCAGAGTCTCTGAACCACGAAAACTCACAGGAGAGAAGATGGTCAGTAACAGCTTGTGTGCACAGGTGAGCAGAGAGACTGATAAGGAGGCGTGGCAGGGTGGAGCAGGGGCAGGTAAGTAGAAAAGTACTGAGATGGCTGAGGTGAACAGGTGAGGAGGAAGGCGGTCTATGACATGCCCGGTAGAATTTTGGCTTCATCTGCCCTGTGATGTTATTTATTTTTGTACATCTCTCTCGGATACTACTTCATACAAATGTCACACAAAACAAAAATACTGTGGAGGCATATAACTTCAGCTTTTATGAACAAGGTGTGAATGCAGGGAAAATGTTGTCTACTACTCAGTTTATGAATTTTATCAGTAATTGAGTCCCTGTCTATCCCGAGGCCTTGTTAGTTGCTTTTAGTGCGTCATACCAGGTGAAATTAGGTGAAAATCCTTTTTTGGGGTCATGGTCACTGAATGATATTTTGCAGAACACACCGTGGTTTATGTAAGCTTCACGTTAGTCATATTCACTTTCCCCCGCTCTGCTTCTGTGAGATGAGATTAATTCAGCAGTGACCATGCAGCCTCTGCCTCAGTCTGACACAGCTGCTCGCTGGCTGCGAAATAATCTGAGAGTTGGATCAGAAAAAGGGGAAATCAAGTTTTAGTGTAATTCTCTGGGCAGCTGCCTGCTGGGATCTCTATATATCTTTTTAATTCATGTTTTGGTGATTTGTCATAATATCTCCCAATCTCCCTATCTCCCAGCAAAGATCTTGAATAACCCAGGCTGTATTTCTGCCTTTATCTTAATCTTCAACTAGCACAGGGAGATTTATTTAAATGCAATTTATCTCTGCAGACACTGTGAGGGCCAGATGCTCGTAAAATAAAATAAAATTACTATTGTATCCTGAGTAATATGTTATTATTTGATATACTAATCTAATTTTCATTCCAAATTTATGTTATTTTTTAGCTTCTGTCAGTGTTAACAGACTCATATTACCTGTACTGCAGCAAGCCACTAGGGGGCGATGGCAATATTTTTGTGAGGCTGTCAAGCTGTCCATCACTGTCACATGCAGTGTCGTGGTGGGAAACACTGGCAGGAGAAAGCCTCTGATTCAATTCAATTCAATTTATTTGTATACAGCGCCAATGTCCATAACAGAAGTTATCTCAGGGACACTTTTCAAATAGAGTAGGTCTAGACCGAACTCCTTATAACATTATTTACAGAGACCCAACAGTACCATCATGAGCAAGCAGTTGGCGACGGGGGCAAGGAAAAACTGCCTTAATAAGAGACACAGGAAACCTTCATGGACTTTGGAAGTGAGTTAAGCTGTCTCAATAGTGTGTGCGGCTGACAGTAGTAACAAAGTTGTCTTGCTTGTTAATCTCTGTTGTGGTCCGTGTGCTGAGTGAACCCTTGGTATTAGCGAGTCTTGCTACACGCTGATTTTGCCTTCCCCTTTTTAAAAGCATAATTTGTTACAAATGTTATGAAAAAATAGCTTACATCAAGAAATGGTGTAAGTAGATCACAGTAGTGCTTGCTAAAGTATATTCTTATTTCTTTTTTTACTCTTGGACAGTGCTGTTTGGGTTGCTGTAAATTAGAAAATTAGGCTCCTGTGCTTTTTTTTTAAATGTGTAGCTACTGAACTTCTCTGTGAACAATTAGCATGTGGTGGCCCCTAATGGTGGAGATTGACAAGGGTGGTATTTGAGTTTAATTGTGTGAAATGTATGAACTGTGTGGTATTTTAAAAGAATAAAGTATCTTGCTTACTTTATAATACGTATAAATGGAAATACTATTGCCAAGAAGAAGAAGAAGAAGAAGACCTTCAAACTGACAAAAATGTCAAAGAAACCGTGAGTCAAACCTCCGAAATATTCCACTAAATCGCAAGATGACTCTAGTCCAACCAAACTAGCTAGCTTCGTTGCTAATTCTGGGAAAACTGAGCGCACCGCTCTAATCTCCACCTGGTGGGGCTTCCCGAGTCAACTGAAGGAGTGAATGTGTGCTTTTTTGGAAAAGTGGATCCCTGAAACTCTTGGTAGACACAACTTTCCTGGGCCACTGCTGATCGAGTTGGCAGACTGAACAACAAGGAAAGGGATCAGCCAACCAATATGTGACCCAGATGCAAGGTACAAGTAATAAAAGCTGCCAGGCGCAAAGGGAAAATATTTGTTTTCAAAATAAAATGTTTTTTCCTGACATCTCTGCTGACCTACTCAAGCACAGTGTTTGATTAAGCAAAGAGGGAACTGGCTTCACTCCCTATCAATGACCTGCGTTACGGAATAATTCACCCAGCCAAACTCCTTGTGACGTTCAAGGGAAGGCGGCACATCTTCGACGCGGCACCAGAAGCGGAGGCTTTTGTGCAACAGTTGAAGTCCAGATATCCAACTCACCCAGAGGCAAGTGAATTATCTTCGGACACGGAGCAGCGGTAGGCTGGTGTTTAATATGGACACACACAATACTGGTACTTGTTCCTGGACTGTTTAGAGACTTTTGTTGTCCGGTATTGCAAAACATATATATCCGATTGCTATGTTAATTTAAAATGTTTTTGCATGGAGCTGTCATGATCGCTTGGCATGTTGTTCATGGGTGGACCAACGCAACTCCGTAGCCAGGATGTTTTTATGAGCCAATTGGAAGTGTACAACAGCGGAGGGATGTATGTATTTTGTTTGGGGAAATGTGCTGTTGTGTTCTTTTTCTTGTTCATAGGCACATATTTTCATTTCTTTTGAATGTTTTTCCTTTTTATTCCACCAAACTCATCCTGACCCACAATCACATTGTAGTATGACATGTCACCTGAACTTCATTTCATCTCTTGGAATGTGAGAGACTTAAACAGACTTACAAGCAAGTAATGAGAAGGATCAAACATCTTAAGCTAAGATTGTCTTTCTTCAGGAGACACATTTAACATCTGAAGACGTAATTAAAGTTAGGAGAAGATGGCCAGGACAAGTTTTCTCCACCTCCTTCAGCTCCCACTCCCGTGGGGTGACCACTCTAATACATAATTCCCTGCCATTTCATCTCATTAGTGTAGATGAAGACAGATATCGGAGATACTTTGTTGTTCAGTGTTAAATATTTTCAGTCAGGTTAAACCTTGTAAATGTATATGGACCAAATGAGGACAACCCTTCTTTTTTCAGAAACCTTTTTTTTTTATCTCTAGCTGACTTACCTGGCTGTTTTATCAAGACTGCAAACACAACATCCAGACGCATTCATCGCAATCTCCGGGGATTTTAACCATGTCACACTGGACTTTCTTCCTGGTAGACTGCCCCACCAGGAAGAACAGGACATTAGACCTCCTGTATGCCAACGTGAGGGAAGCTTACACTGCCACTCCTCTGCCCCCACTGGGAAAGTCTGACCATAACCTGGTCCTGCTCACGCCACAGTACAAACCACAGATCCAAAGTTAAGAACGTCAGAATAACGCTCCTTCAGGAAATGGAGGCTCTGAGGGCTGCTTTGAATGTACTGAAATGGAGCGTCCAGCAGGAAGACATGCTGAGGACATGAGGGGGTCACACACTGCACTACCTGACTACCTGAGCTTTGATGCGTGTTGTGGGTTCCACTAGGAACTGGTACGCTGCTTAACAACCCCTGGATCACCATAATGTCAGAACATCCTGAACAGAAAAGAAGAGGGGCATTCAAGGATGGTGACAGAGCGAGTGAAGAGCGTACAGGGGGAAACTCAGGTCCATCTGAGAGAGGAGAAGGATACAGAAGAAGGTGAACAGAAGCTGTAGCACAACAACATAGGGAGGTCTTGGGAGCCTCATTTGAATTGCACATAGTTACTTTTAATTAATGTAATGATCAAATGTATCGTTTGTATGCTGCTACTGGATGCTTGAATTTCCCTCGGGATAACAAGAACTAGACAACCTTCCGATTAGTGGACGACCTGGCTCTACCTCGTAAGCCACAGTCTCCCGAGCTCTGATGTGGTTCAAGCAATGTTATTGGTTCCATAGCTGAACAAGAATAAAAAATAGACTTGCATAATCAATGGGACTTTAAATAAACAATGCTTATTGTAACTATAAAAAAATGCTTTTGTAAACTAATAAATGAAGGCGCTTTAAATGTCCTCCATAACCTACTTGAAAAACAATAAAATTAACACTAAACACAATACATAAAACAATTCATATTTCACAACCTTTATTAACAGGTGCTGTAACGCGTTGAAGTTTCAAGACAAAATGGACGAAAAAAGTAAAAAAAAGCTGAACCAAATTAAATGGTAGACTTGTTGCCAGGAGAAACTGACTGGGGAAAAAGAGCGATGCCTAAAGAGTTGGACATGCATTCAATTCAACTTCTTAATTCCTCCTTGAGGGAATTTCCTTAAAAATTGGCATAAACGAAACTAACCATACATTAAAAATTGGAACAATGAACTTGGTAACACGTGAGGAAAATTTTAAATTCTAATTCTAAATTTACAGGGAGCCAGTGTAGGAAGCTAGTAGCAGGATTTCCTGTCAGTACTCGTGCTGCAGCGTTTTGAAAATTCAATTGGAGCGTCTTAAAGGACTTATTAGGGCCAAACCTGATAATGAAAGAGTTGCAGTAAATGCAGCCTGAAGTAAGCCAAATGCATGGATTACGAATTGTTTCTGTCATCTTTCTGTGACAGGACTGTGGTTCTAATTTTTGGTAATATTACATAAGATGAAAGAAGGCATCCTGAGATCTGCTTAAATGTGGGAATTAATGGACAAGTCCTGATCAAAGATAACTGACAGTGGCACTAGAGGCCAAAGTAATGCCTCTACGAGGTACGCTATAATCGTTTAGACCACGTCGAGTTCTGAGGTTCTTTGGGGCCAAGTATAAGTAATTGTTCGTTTTTTTCTGAAAGTTTAACATCAGAAAGTTGCAAGTTCATCCCAGGATTGTTATATCTTAAGACATGTTTGTAATTTAGATAAGATTGATTAATTTTCATCGGGCCTGGTGATCGAGTAAGAATATGAACTGCGTATGCAATCTGCATAGCAATGGACACGCGCTTCAATGGACTGATTCCTAATAATTGTTTGCCTAAAAGGGAGCATATTCCAGGGGCGCGGGACAGTAACACTAGTATCTGGGCCAAGTTACAGAACCCTGTGTGGAACTTGACTAACTGTAGGATTGTATTGAAGATTCATCGTTAAACCTGTACAGAACTGTGAACGGATCTGCTAAATGGACCTAAATCAGCTTAGTGCGGTCTCCTGTTAATGCCAATTTGAATGCTCAAGCTTTTGTGAAAGAGAATAATTGATGGTCAAGTGGTGTCAAAATGCAGCACTAAGGTACAGGAGACAAGTCCACTTTCAGCAAGCAATCAGAGGTGCCAGTTGCTTAACTGTTAAACCAGAGCCTGTAGGTCTGTGCTGTTGATGATCCTGGACTGAAAATCCTGCAACTAAATTATTCTCTATGTACGAGAAAGTCAACACAGACTGAGTTTTGGCAACTATTTTTTCAGAATCTTAGAGGGAAGGGAGGGTTAGAAATGGGTCTATGTGTGGCTCAACGAACCCTGGTCGGAGTGGGCTTTTAAAGAAGGGTTTAATTACAGCTACTTAAAGACTGTGGTACATTATGTCGCGCACTCACAAAAAAGGATTTACCACCACCTCATCACGTCGTAGCTAACCGCAGAAGTGCCAATTAGGGTACAACTTCTTTAAGCAGCCTAGTTGGGATGGTGATCGTAACAGACAGGTCTGATGGCTTCGGTGAAGAGAATTATTGGAAGTTAAGCTGATGAAGGACTGGTAGCAGCAAAACACATTCTAAATTATAAATCTGAGGTTGCCATTAGTTACAAGTTTCTGATCTTTGGAAGCTACACCGCATACCTAGTTGAGGGTATTTGGTGGACTAATTTTCTCTCTAATCACTAATCATTTTATTATAAACAGAAGTGTCAATGAAGTCATTGCTCATAACGTCTCATGGGATACATGGCCAATAGACGCTGTGACTATCCTCTGTCAGCCTGGCTACAGTGCTGAAGAGGAACCTAGGGTTGTTCTTATTTTCTTCTATTAATGCTGAGTAATATTAATAATATTATTATTAATATTATATTAATATTATAATAATACATTTGTTCATGAAAACAAACTAGAATCCAAGAGAGGACAGAAACATTTTGATGATGTTATGAGGGGCTCAGGACAGTTAGACTTTAATGACACTGTAAGTAGCACAAACATAGCTATGCATATTTATGACATCAGATATTAATCACACCTTGATATATCTACTGTAGAAGTAATAAGGCTTAACAGAAACATTGCCTCACATTAAAGATGTTTGGTTTACAGGCTGATGCTATTTAGCCAGGTTTTCTCAACTGGTTTTATAAGAAATATTAGCATAGCATTCCAGATTGACTTCCTTACACAAGTATTCAGTGAAAGATGAAAAGCTGCAAGGTGCTTTCACATATGTTTGGTTCAGTTTGTTAAGGTTGCCCTTAAAGGCATTTGGGAGCATATTCAAGTTTTGAAGGTGGGGTCAGGAGAAAGAGTTTGTTTTTGTTTCATTCCCAGGTCGTCAAATACCGACACTTTGGATTATAGTAAATGGAAAACAAACACAGTGGATCGGAGCAAGCCGCACAACAGAGAGACTAAAGATAGAGAAACTATCTTTCTCCATAATGATTTAGGACTGATGTATAGGAATAATGTGGGGCAGGTTTTTGAGCGGTGTGTTGCATTACACATTTGTCTATCATCTGCCATCTGATCTGACCTAGAAACGTCAACTCTGGTTTCATCGTAACAGTAGGGCATACCTAGAACAAATTCAGTTTGGAGGGGAAAACATTTTTTTCCTCCTCATCGGGAGGACAGCTCTCAGGTTTTTGGACATCTTCTACCTGCTCTTCTTCCTCCTCAGCAAGAGCAACTTAAAAAGAAAGTCTTGTCTTACTACAAAGTCAACAAACCAGTCACTTACCTGTGCTGCTCCACAATATGGGCACTAATACTCCATTCAGACCGATAGAGCGCTGCAGGTCAAATCTGTAGTTTATCTGAAAGATTGACACAGGCAAGCCAGTCAGCAAGGAGGAAAGTGAAACCACAACTTAACTTTATTTGGTAATCATGTAATGTAATTCTGTCATTCTTTGGTTGAACAGTTTAGTTTACTGAAATACAGTGCAGACTGGCGTGCACCCTCAGTACACCTGTGTCATAAATGCATCTCCTGTACAAAGATGGCATACGTGACACAGAAACACAATATGCACAAAAAGACCAATTCTGTCTAATGTTTGCTCACTAAAGATTAATTAACTGGGTGTACAGCTAGTTTGTCCCTGTGGAAACTGACCACCAGCCTGTACTGGCCTGAGTGTTAAAGAACAGAAAGGTTGCTGGTACAGTTGGGATAAGCAGAGTAGAAGGACAGCACTTACCTCTCTGTCACCTTAGCTCCCAACTTGGCCAACAGATCAGACTGTGGTTATACTGTGAGTGTGAACAGGTTGTCCTTAAAAAGAAAGCCTTGCGGTCTTTATACATCCCTGTATAAATATTCTGTTATCATTGTGGCTGCTAATTTTTATAATATATGATTTTTATTGGCAATTATTTACAGTATGTCATTTATTCTTAATTATTAACTCTTCATCTTATATCAGACATGGAGCGCTTACCTTTTTAGTGTCTAACTTCATGTCAAACATTCCTCTCTTTATGTCTGTCACAGTGCAGCTTTGCTCTGATGACA
>NW_023339663.1:31189359-31189672 GCF_004916995.1 Morone saxatilis
GTCATAGGCAGCTAAATTTTTAATATTTTATAATTGCTTCAGATTCCCTATCAACACTACACTGACTCTACGAAACTTGTTTTTGTTCACTTTTTTCTGACAACAGGACATAAATGACTTTCTCTGTGAAATTATTCTTTGATCTCTGTGGACACATTTTGGTGAATTACACTTTCCCACACACAGATGGAAAATATATGACAATTTTAGGGGATTTGATAATCCTATTGATCAAATCTCATGGTAATGGTAAATGGACCTGTACTTGTATAGCGCCTTTCTAGTCTTTCCGACCACTCAAAGCGCTTTTACA
>NW_023339663.1:31189772-31190060 GCF_004916995.1 Morone saxatilis
AAAAGCGCTTTGAGTGGTCGGAAGACTAGAAAGGCGCTATACAAGTACAGGTCCATTTACCATTACCAGTTCCATACTGGCCATTTATACCATCCCTCAGACCATCCTCACTGTCTCAGTTTCAGATCCTGTCTCTTTCAAGGTGCGGTCAGTCATTCTTTTCTGCGGATGTTGATAATGATGTATCCCTTAAGAGTTTATTATTCCATTTTAAATGTTGTTGAGAATAATAGTGTATGCAAATTTCATGGCAATTTCAACTAGTTAAGTAATCGTAATATCATTACT
>NW_023339663.1:31190076-31196601 GCF_004916995.1 Morone saxatilis
ATTAGTAATTACTTACACTACTAGTTACTAGGGAAAGTAATATTACTACTGTAATATTATTACTAGTTATGCCTTACTGCCCAACACTGGAGTTCACCAAGTATTCTAATTGATCATCATTAATGGCAAATGTCATGGAAGTCAGGACATTAATATCCGAGAAACCTTTTCCTAGATTAGAATGATTGTTCCTGGGAACTACTAAGATGATAGTGACGAAAGGGAAAGATCTGGTACTCATACATGAACTTCACCTGAGTTGTCCCTGCATGGACACAGAGCTAGTGTTGACTGTGTTAGTAATGAGGTTTAATGACAGTCTTTTGCTATATATTTTCTTATGTTATTGTAATAACCATTTGTGGTGACAGTCAGCCATTAACATACACCTTTGAAATCTACCTTTTATTACAAAAACAATATACTTTCATCTCAAATGCTGTGTGTCAGGTTACCAATAAATCATTTTGTGTCTCATCGAAATGAAATGTCTCACTTTGATCATCATATATTTAATAAAAATAAACATTATTGGAGGTGATTAACAACAACAATGGCGAGGTGTGCCTTATCTTAATCAAGATATCTGCTTTTTTGTTTTTTACATTATGGAATACATCTATGAGAACAAAAGTAGGAGGGGTTGGACATGGCATACATCAGACACACTGGATGAACGATAGCTCTGAGTAATGAAGATGCCTGAAACTGCTACAGTAAAATGATTGACAGGTCATGCTGATCAAATTGCCCCCTTCCAAAGAAAAAAACATGGAGGTCACAAGTCTTCATATAACAAATAAAAGATTATGTTGAACTGAGCAGTAGGTCTCACACTGAAATGGTCTGTGATGTCAGAGTTCACAGTGGCTGCAAAAGAAATGTGAGAGTGGAGTGTTTGAGGAGGGTCATGTGGCCACATTGTATATAGGCTGTGTGTGGATCAGTAGGGATGCTCCTATCATTCCACACACACATCCACACTCTGCTCTGTCAATAGTCATGTGGCTTTCATCTCTGTTTTAAGTCTGAGAAGCATCCTTCTTTTCTTTAGTTTCTTCAGTCCAACTCTCCTATCCTTTTGTTGCATTGCTTTCAATCCCTGCAGTGATGTGTTGCGGCATACATAGATTAAATGTGACCCTTTCTCCCCTGGTGGGCACTGACTGCTGCTTATTTTGTTTGTTTTTTTGGTATAGAAAGTGATAACATTGCAGGTTGACATAATTTTGGTTGGAGTCTCTTCAGTGGTCCAATAGGAAGGGGAGGAGCTTGTGCAGGAAGAGTAACGTGATGCAGAGGGGGTTGATGGTGCTCATCACACCACAGCCTGGATGAGAGAAAAAGGCAGATGATAAAATAATTACAACAATTATAGTAATCTGCAAGTTAAACACTTATCTTGTGTAATAGTGTTACTGAAGACTGATTAATCAACAAGACTAATGCTGCATTCACATTGATTCAGGCAGACGGTAGATAGATGGACAGCACCTTCTGGACAGCACAGGAAAGACAAATCGTCCGACGGAATGGCAAGACAGCTAAATCAAACACGATGACGATATGTTGCAGTGGTGATGAAGAAAATAATAAAATATTTTTAAATCAATTATTTGGTGTATATTATTTTATTAATTAGCATTTTAATGTCCAGATTGCCCATGTGTTCTCCTTGAAGCTAGGTAACATCCAAAAAAGTAAAAATATTTTATCTACCGTTACCATTTCTAGTATTCTGTGCAGGCCTCATCAAATTTTACCTGCTCTCGTCCACTAAAATATTTGGTTTCTTGACATGAATGTCTGAATCACATTGCATGACAATCTATCCAGTAGCTGTTGAGATATCTCAGTGTAGACCAAAGTGGAGAACCAACAGACATTACCCTCCATAGAACCGTGCCTCTAGCATGCTTTTCAAGGCCCAGCTCAGTGAATACGAGTGTCAGTGAGTGAACATCTATTTTCTGTGGAGTTGACTAATGATAAGACCTCTGCTCTCTTTCAATAGTGTTGAAATATGAGCCAAATTGATTTGAACAGTTTTATTTGTATAGCGCCGATCCTAAAAGGTCAAGTCTTTAAGATCACTCAAAATCGACCCTCAAAGATGTACTCCTCTCCAGCAGATGTGATATAATTGCTGCCTATGGTGTATTTGACCTGGGTATCAGCAATCATTGCCAGACAGCATTAGAAATACAAAACTGAAAAGACACAATCTTGAGTTATGTACCAGAAGAAGTTTTAACCCACAAGCCTTTCTAAATTACATATTTTCTAGAGATATTCACTAAACTTCTTTTATTCCAGATGTTGAATTAGCCCTGGATTACTTCCGGAAGTCAGCTTCATAATTAATAAACATGCATGAAATAGACTATGGCCTTGGTTTTCCCCTGATTTATCAGCTCTTTTTAAGGAAAGGAAAGAAGCCTGGTCCCTAGCCAGACGCACAGGGGAACAAATTCATTAGATGTCATTTAGACGCCTGAGGAACTAATATATATATAATATTTTTTGGACAAATTCTTGTCAGACCTGGACAAATTCTGGAAGGCAGTCAAAAATAACAAAGCCACCATTCCTCTTCCCTACAGTCTCATATTTAATGGTAGTTTAGCGTCAGAAAATAATATTTTTTTTGCTGCTACCGCTTCCACAATTTGATTTGATGATGCATATGGCTAGTCCAGAGTCCCAGTTATTCATTTCTTATTTAGTTTGTGTTGGCCACAGATTGTTCATCCTAATATTTAAGATATTAATGTTCTCAGTCATGATTCATTGTGTTTTCCTCTCATATCTTCTTCATCACGTCTCTTGGCTCCTGTTCACCCTCATATTTTCCCACTGGTCTCTGTTATACTGACAGTTTAATATCTGAGGCAACACTCTCCTACAGACCTCCCCTGGGGTCAGCTGAGGAAAAAAAAGTCTGTTCTCACGGTTTACAAATCCATGCGCAATTTATAAACCGTGCTCTCAGAGTCATACCAGCCTAGTGTGCCGATGGGCACTGATTGCAAACTATGGTTTATGAATCCATGGGCACTGATTATAAATCTGACAGTTTAGACATTGCACACAGATTTTCAATTTGAGAGTACAGATTTACACATAGCTACTTTTCATTTTCTCAGGTGACCCCAGGGGAGCTCTGTACCTTCCTGTTTCACACCATCTATTCACTGAGCTGAAAAGTGCACACCTCTCCTGTGTTACTCTGCAACGTGATATTTATTAATCCATGTACCAACTAAAACCTTCTACACATACAACAACCCTGGTTTACAGCAAAATTCAGCTCTGAAGGAGGCCTACAGAAGTGGGAACAGAATCTTGTACAGCCATGTCAGAAATAGGGATGGGAATCGAGAACTGGTTCCAAATTGTCCAATCTATCATAATCGTATGCAACCGAGCTTATCAATTCATTTATCAATACCAGCTTGTTTTTCTGACAGTTGCACATTGCAAAACAATGGTAAATGGACTGTACTATATAGCGCCTTTCTAGTCTTTCAACCACTTAATGCACTGTACACGCCACATGCCACACTCACCCCATTCACACACTGATGGCAGTGGCATGCAATGTGCCAAATGCGCCTCATTGAATTCAAACTCAACTAGCAAACTGGCAAGCTGTTGACCTTGATTATGTCATCAGTTCATTATTGTATTCCATTAAATATCTGTGTGAATTTTTTTTGCATTGAATAGGCCAACAAAACCACAGACGACAAATAAAAATATTAGAGGCAATTTGAGACACCTGACAGCTTATCTCTCCCCTCCCTTTGCCAGCCACCACCGCAGAAAAGTGACAGATGCCTGCATTTCAGAGCCCCTTCTCCCCGCTCACAACATTGGCTGTTATTTCTAAGGATAAGGCAGCGGACACAAGAGTGAGCATGAGGTAATCTTTCAATTTTGCCCACACTTTTTAAACTTCGTCTATTGTCAAATACTCAGAGCAGATCAACTCAGGAAAATGGGGGAAAAAACTGCTAAAGATGGATTCCTCTGGGTTCTTCTGTCAATAGAAAAGTGTCAGCGAGCCACTTAAACTGTATTGCATTTAGTGCGTAACAGACACCAGTAGCCACCATTATTATTATTTTTTTTTTTCAAACTCAACAATATCAAGCTTGGGGAAGACACATTGTGGAATGTAAGCAACTGAGTCTGGGATGTAGTGTGAAATAAACACTCATACTGACATAACATGATAGAAAACAGTGTCAAATGTTTCACAATCACAACTCCGCTGATGTGTCATTGGCCATTATGTGACAAATACATTAAATGATCCTTTGCTTCTTGTTTACATGGATTAAAGTGAATTTGTTAATTGAGCTCAAATCAAAATTGTGATTTAAGCACAAAGCAGCTAAAATGTTAAAGCTTTAATGTGCTTCAGTGAGCATTTCATTTGTTATTTAAACCTTTAGAAAAGATGTGCAGCCTCGATAAAATGTTTCTTGATTTTCAGACTAGAGCACCAGCTTTTCAGGAAAAAAAAGCACATGCTATGGTCCAACAGACTCCGCTGATAAAATAAAAACCAACTCCTTTTACCTCACCTAACATAAAACACGCAACACACGAAACAAAATAAAACTCAAAGCCATCTTTCTTAGTCTTTCTGCTGTTCCAACAACAATCACCAACTCTGGTTTGGGCAAAATAAATCCTTTTGATAATGTGCACTTACTTAATGAGAAACACAAGCTTGTGCTTCATTGAGGATCTTTGTCATTCTTTGTGGCAGCCAGGCAACAGTTCACAGCAGTTAACAAATGCATTGACTGATATTTCGAACATCGGCAATGGCAATGGAAGAAAGCATTTCCGTCCAGTTTAAATATTTTAACTTTTTGCTGTCCTCTGAGACAGAATTTACAACCAGATGTTATGTAGCTCCATTATATAAGGAAAAAACATGGGCAACAAGATGATAATAATTCATCAATTACATAATATACATAACACAAAATAATTTTATTTAATATATTTTAATATTTTAGTCCTCTGTCTGCAGTCTGCGCGAATCCATGTTAGTGCTGACATTCATCATGGATTTCTCATTCATTCCATTCAAACACTTTTATCTGCAGAAAATGGAATATCTAACTTTGGATAGGTTTTCAGTTGATGTTCCGTGCATTCCTTTCATTGGATAAGCATTCTGTCTCATCTAGTCTAAAAATGTTGAAGCTTTCCACCAAGATTTAGTTCACTTTTATCATCTGTAACCAAACTCACTGACTTCTCTGTGCAATTCCAGCAATACAATTCTACTTTGAAAAGCTAAACCAACAAGCCTATGTTCCATGAAATCAATTTCACTTCAATTTAAAGCTTGTATCTGCAAATGCTTCATCTGCAATTTCATGAATTTAATCTGACTACAAGAAATCATAGCACTCACACACTGTGGGAGTCAGTCAACAATAGTACATCATTTTTTTTCCCCAAAGCTGATGTCATAACCAATTTCGCATAAGTGTTCAGAGACTCAATAACGATAATGACACAGACTGCCATTAACTGTTGATTTGTTGATTGAGGAGTTGATTTTGAACCAAGACTCCAGCAAACATCTGTGTAAATCAGTTAACAACATATACATCAGCCAGAGGGTTAGTCTATAAGAAGTACAACATATGGCAACATAAATTACATTCTCATGGCTATTTTTTACTGATTTACTAAACTACTAGTTATCTAAGGCAGTGGTTTCCAATGAGTAGGTCGAGACACAAAATAAATGTGAGGGGTCACAGCACGATTAATTAAAGAAAAGAAGAAAACTAAAATACATTACAGACTCTTTTAATGCAAATAATCTAAAAGTAACTGAAACCGACATGACATTAAATTAAGTTTTATAACTAGGTTCAGGAACAAAGACCACGCCCTGCACTCATCTAATTTCTGCTCAAAACATACTGAAGCACACCCTATCCGTTCACTCCCTCCTTGACTAACTTTCTACATGATCGGTGTCAGACAAGAAACACAAAAAAGGAATACCTCGTACCACAGAGAACAAGCTCATGCTCCATGCTCCTTTTTATGTTCGTTCAAAATACCATTTCGCCTCATAGTCCAGGCAAGCAAGGAAGCCCTGCAACAGTTAATAGTTTTATTTCAGAGTCATCATTGTAACATTAGTTTTCGGACGTATAAGCGTTGACATCGACATTCAATACATCCGTCCACATTCCACCCTCATATTCCCAGAGAACCGCTAACAGCACTCAGTCCAATCAAACGCAAACAGCCACTATCTACCCGCTCTAAAGAACTCATCGCAGTACAATTCACCTTTCCATTTCCCTCGTAAAGCAACATAATTCGTTCAGCATTCCCTGACCGCAGGTCAGAGCCAGACGGTTACAAGCCTCTGATACTTGACCCAGCCCCGCGGCTCAGCAGCTACGGATTCTACACATACCATATTCCGTTCGCATCCCAAGCCGCTGGTTGCTGTAGTATAAAATTTTATGTATG
>NW_023339664.1:0-189 GCF_004916995.1 Morone saxatilis
TGAATTGAATTGAATTGAAAAATAAGAAAAAGTGAATAACCTGCTAGCCTAAGTGTTAAGCGCTTTCTCTTTCCCAGTATTTTCTGTATCAATGAAATCAATAAAAATAATAAAGATAAACTCATGTCAGTGTTATCCTTTTGAAGTATGTGTTGAGAAGCCAATGTAGTGTCTTAAACCTGCATTCTT
>NW_023339664.1:324-581 GCF_004916995.1 Morone saxatilis
AATGAGTTTATGGTCTCAATCACCTTAAATGATTTATAATGGCTTTTATGGTTAAAGAGAATGTGCCTACTTACACAATTTGCAGTTCCATTTCTAGCAACCTGATAAATGTAAAGTCAATATTTATGTAACCCTGCTTTAGTGTCCATCAATCGAGGGGTGGAAGTATATGTTGGGTAGAGCAGGTTTTATAAGAGCTTTGTTTGCTGAACTGCTTGGCAGTTAATGTGCCATAAAAACAAATGAGCTAAACAACA
>NW_023339664.1:606-2043 GCF_004916995.1 Morone saxatilis
TATGAATTGCGCTATACAAATTAAAATTGAATTGGAATTGAATTGAATTGGAATTGAAAAATAGAAAAAGTGATAACCTGCTTAGGCCTAAGTGTTAAGCGCTTTCTCTTCCAGTGATTTTCTGTATCACTGAAATCAATAAAAAATAAATAAAGAATAAACTCATTGTCGAAGTGTTATCCTTTTTGAAGTTATGTGTTGAGAATCCAATGTAGTGTCTTAAACCTGGCATTCTTTATAATGGGCCAGCAGGGGCAGCTCCATGGGCTGTAAGAAAGAAGTCTGAATAGTATTGATTCTAATGGAGAAATTAACCCTATTTTCACTTGGATGTATTAGCTCAGTAAACAGTGTTCCTAATGAGGTTTATGGTCTCAATCACCTTAAATATTATATAATGGCTTTTATGGTTAAAGCGAATGTGGCCTACTTACAACAATTTGCAGGTTCCAGTTTCTAGCAACCCTGATTAAATGTTAAAGTCTCAATAATTTATTGTAACCCTGCTTTAGTGTCCTTTCAATCTGGAGGGGTGGAAGTATTGTTGGGTAGAGCAGGCGTTTTATAAGAGCTTTGTTTGCTTGAACTGCTTGGCAGTTAATGTGCCATAAAAACCAAATTGAGCTAAACAACAGCAGAGGTTAATTGATATTAGGGTTTGTTACTACAAGCAACCTTTTGACATTATAGAAGTACTGGCAGGAATGAGACCTGAAACAAAGAATGGAGTTAGCATTTTTGGCACTTCTGGTTTTCTAAATCAGAGGTTGAGGTGTGAGCAGGCCAGAAATAACATTTTCCCAGTTTCACCAAAATCAGTGAAATAGTTGTTAGGGTGTGACTACTGCCATAAAGTGTTAGGCACTTGTTCCGCCCCAGAGACAAACAGGCATAGGGGCGCAGAATTGGAACTACAGAGGCTAAATTCAAATGTGTGTATCCAGACAAAGAAACGCACTTATGCTCTTAGGTTCAATGCAGAAGAGAGCTGGTGGTTCTCCAGAGAAAAATTCCCCACTTGTGAGCAGGAAGTGTCCACTAGTTCTTCAAAACAATATGACAACTGTGTGGTGAGACTTAAAAGTAAAAATATTTTTGCTCTTAGACTACCTATTCTTCTCACAGAATAAGATATAAAAGCTGTTAGACTACTTTATACTTTTTTTACTTTATAAACTATTTGTGTATATATGGGCTAATTATTAAATGGCAGTTAAATATTACATATTAATGCAATGGCTATTACACCCAGTTTATTCTGTACTGCACCGCCTCAACTTCAAGCCTAAGAGGACAGTACAACTTTCCTCTTAGAATACCACAAAGTATCCTTTTTATACTGGGAAATGGAATTGAAATGAAAAGATATGATATGCTATTATCATTGTAGACTACTGTAGAAACATGTCAGCCAGATTAAAACAGCTCATTCTAAGG
>NW_023339664.1:2149-4909 GCF_004916995.1 Morone saxatilis
TACACACTGGACCTTTAACTGTATATATTTTTTTTATGCGTGCTTTGTAGCATTTTTCAGTTTTACTAGACCACGAATGAAACCAATAGGAATCACTCTTGAGTATAATAACAAATCTGTGTGTGTGCGTGAGTGCGTGTGTGCGTGCGTACAGGGCGGGGGTGGGGGGAGGGAAAGGGGCGTGGAATAAGCAACAACATCACAGGGTAATGCAGCTTCCCAGCATGCCATTAATCTCCGTCTGTGGACCGTCTGACCGTCACCCAGGGCTGCCTTCATCCGTCCTGTCACCCGAAGCGGGACTCCGTGTCGGACCGGCTGGGTCTGGTCTCTGGGTGTCTCCGGTAGCGGGATGAGAGCGACATAGTGATAAAGGAGCGTCTCCTCCTCGTTCTTTCTCCCTCTGAGCAGAAGCGGAGCTCGGCTCCTACCGGCGGAGATATGAGGAACCCACTGGCCGATGTCGCCCTGACATTCTGGCTTTTTCTAGAGGTGAGCGGCGTCTGCCATTGTTGTCATGATGTTATAAGACACAAGCTCTTGGCTAACAGGACAGCTTCGCCCTTTGAGGGTTTTATGATGTCGAGACAAAACGTGGTTTTGTTGCGGGCTCATCGCTCTGCCAGCTGGCTGCCTGTGATGTACCTCCGATGCGGGAGCGGCACGCTCGCTATTGTTTTGAGAGCGTTGTTCGCCAAAGTCAATTCAAAACTAACGCAATTCAGCATCCCTTCGCTTAACGTCAAAATTACACACACTGTAGAGGGCAATTTAGCATCTTCACACCATATATGACATCTTCCGCTAACTTCGGCAAGCAAGTGACCAACCAAGAAACACTTAATATCAATAAAATCCTAACTTTTAGACTGGTGGGCGCCGTTCCCCACAACCATCTCCGGATTGTGATTTAAAGAACGTGAGAGCAGAAAAGAAAAATCAAAAAGAGGTGAATACTGGTGGTGAATATAACCACTGGAAAGATTATTGTAAACTACAACAGTCCTTATTTGGCCATAAAACTACATTAAATGGTCTGCTGGGAGATGCTCTGTGCACCTATACAAGCTACCTGAGATGCTTTCATCCTTTGTCCTTGTTCTCAGACCCCCATAACTACTCACTAGGTTATTGGGCCTGTAACACACACACACACACTCTGTGTGTCCGTGGTAAGCAGGAGCTGAATATTATTTTTTATACCTTGCTACATTTATACTCTTTGTGAAGCCAGTTTGGTGCCACCAAAGTGCTCCTCTTGTCTTGCACTCTTGTCTTGTCCTTGGGGATTTAAGGATCATTTAAGGTGAATGGGGGCATGACTTTTATATTACAGGGCTCTGAAGGTAGCACAATGAATCCATGTGGTCACAATCCCCACTCTTCCTGCCAGTCCAGTACCTCTGACACTCATGTCTATTCATTTATTATTAACTCTCATCATTATTATTTTATTTCATTTGGCTGACTTAGTGAGCACATCCATTTTGAATGCAAGCAGGCAGCCTGGAGGGAATCGAGCCCTTGCTTAAACCGTGTAGTGGTGCTGCTGTGTTCACTTTGATAAGTGGTTCTGACAACCTGTACGTTTGGCTTGAGACTGCTGATGTTTTGTTTCATTTTCAACAGCTCTGAATGACAAAAGCGTCATCTTATGCCTGTTGTTTTGGACCTTGAAACCACAGTCTTGATTTTCGGTCACTTTCGGCCACTGAAACACATGCGAACATTTTTGAAAGCTGATTTGCTTAGCTAACATTGTTTTTAAGCAAATGTCATACCAAGTCCTGTGGAAACACAGACTGGAGTACATTCAAGTGTCCAGTCTCATTTTCAGGATAATACGAGTTGTTGTGATTGTTGTACATAGTGATCCAGTAAATACAGTACAGTAAAATCATGTATTCAGTTAGGAGGAGTGATGGTTTCCTCATTCACTGACAGCTTAACTCTAACAGTGATATGAGTGTCAGTGACATGGGTCCCAGCCAGACAGGAGCAGGAGCCAGATGGATGCTCAAAGCCTCAGAATCAGAAATACTGTATTGATCCCGGGGATAAATTGGTTAAATCTGTTAAATCTCTGTACTTTAAACACACAAAAGTCATGGTTACGGTCAGCGTAGTGTCTCACCAAAACACATTGTGTTGTCTTGAGCTAACAAATGTGTAGAGTGCATTTTTTTTACTTCCCCCCCAAACAATTGCAAAGCTTACATCCATGTTTATGATTAAAGAAACCGTGAACCCAGCTCCATAGTGCACCTTTAAAGCCCCCCTCCAGTCAGAAATCAGTATTTCCTCTTGTTTCTACAGTTTGATGTTTGAATGGCAGAGTTTGACACTAGAACAATGTTTTCTACTATTCATTGGCTGGAAAGTGGAAAGTTTCTCTGGCTCTTGAACATATTATTTTAAGGGTGTGACATCACAAATAGTTTGTAAATCGATCCTCATACAGTATTCAACTTCTAAGTGTCATGTAGAATCTTGAAGCTCACAAGCTAGCCGATCAATTTTTTTATATAAAGTATGGGCACTTGAAGTAGATGTGATGAATTACTGATACAGCTTATTGACAGCTGCTCACTGTTAGAGAAGTGGGTAAAATGATGCTTTGTCTTTGTTGTTCTGTTCATTGACAAGTCTAATCAAAAGTATTGATATGCAAACAAATGATTAAAGGTGTGTCTACATCCATTTGTTGCTGCCTGTAGGAGTGGGAATCAGGCTGTACAGTGTTATGTATCTGGCCCCCAG
>NW_023339665.1:0-4083 GCF_004916995.1 Morone saxatilis
GGCTGGGAACTGTGAGTGGGCTCTCGGAAAGACCTTAACTCCACCTGTCTGCTGTGCTGCTGAGAACGCATGACTTCACTGTGTCGCTCAAATGCCGTCTGAAATTAAATGTACCCACAATTGCATGCTACTTTTTCCCGGGGAGCCCAGATAACTGCAACTCACTCTGGTTGGTGTACCTGCATGTGCAATTAAGATCTGCAGTTCATCCAGCATACAGCAGCTCAGCTGGTCTTAAACCTACTCATGTTCTCAACACTGCACCACTCCTCTGCACCTTGCACTGGCTACCAGTGGCTACGCTGCTCAAATCCATTCAAGACACTGTTGCTTGTCTACCATGCTGTGAATGGCTCAGACTCCTTAACCATACAGACTAACCATACATTTCAACCTGTTCACTACACTGTGCTACAGCCAATCAGCTTAACTACACCTTCAAACTTCCGCTCAATAAAATCATGACTGTCCTGCTGTCTATATATCTTCTATGTATCCTTCGTTCTCCGTCGTTCTTTTGTATCTAAATGAGCGCTTGTAGGCAGTTCAGTAATATTTTCACAAAAGTTAAATAAAAAAAAATAAAGCCAAAGTTCTTGTTTGGACGTGGTTTAAATGCACTTATTGGCTTTGAATAGCCTTTGTCATTGTTGCCTGTTTAGATTCTTTGAAGAGCTCCCCTCAAAACCAGCAGAACCTTTTGTGCAAATCTTTATATGCTACAAATAGTCCAGTGGCAACATTAAACACAGTGTATAAACACTAATAAGTATAAACACTGTCCAGTCTGGACTCAGGTCCATGTCTTCCTATTCTTTTCCTTCTAAACTAAAACAAATGGTCCTTCTTTTCAGGGATCTGGGACGGTACTGGGGTCGCAGCGTGTTGCGATATGTAAATAAAGTTACGAATGTTTCATAAACTCCATAAAGAGAATATGGTGCCTACCTGAAGCAAAGCCCTTGTGACGGTCCCCTGAGTGGCAATTAATGTTTCCTCTTCCTTTTAAGGCAGTAGGTTACTTGGGGTTGGACCAATCGGCATAGCAATCTGGGCCCGGTGTTTTCCAGCTATAAAAAGCCGCCGTCTCTGGCTGATGGTGGCTTCTCTCCTTATTATCTTATTAATTGCTTGTAATTCAGAGTAGTTGTGTTTTAACACCCAACATTTACTTTTTCATTAATACATCACACTCATGCATACACACACTTTCACTACTGATGTTACTGACAAACACACCTCATCTTCTATTTAGTTCTTTTTCGGGTTGCATTTAGGTTATGTTTAAATAAATTACTTATAATTTGTCCTTTCAACTGCGTCTCCTCGTTTTTGTCACGGCTCCAGAGCCGGGTCGTGACACCCTCCCTGGTGCTCAGAGATACACTTCCAATCCTCACAGATGCAGGATGAATGTCTGCTCTGCCTCCCATCGTCAGTGAAGTCAGCTGTACCACTGATGTTTTCCATTTTCTATATGCATACATGTCTTCAGCTCTTTTCTCTATTTTGGTTTGAAGCTGTGTCAGTCTTAGCTACGGACATGATCCTCACAATGTAAACTACAACTTTTATCTCAACAAAGGCATTGGTCCTTAAAATCTGTTTCTATTACAAATCAAGAGCCATTTGTCTTGATTGTAGTGCAGCAATCTGCCTTATTTTATTAGTTATAATTTTTTACTTTAAAAGTGGATTTCTCTTGAGAATAATAATAATATCAACCCATTCCGCACTTATTTCCCCCTTTTTCAAAGGGGAGAAAATGGAATGGGATTTTTGGAAATAAGAAATAACACCCCATTCACATAGGCCTGCTGAGCAGTGTGGGGCGCCTCAGGCACATGAGACAGTGTGACCACAATCTGTTAACAAAATAAAAATCACGATGTTCTGCAACACACACAGGGGTGGTGTGAACAGGCCGTAAGAGAGGGGGCATGACATGCAGTATTGATTTCAACATTGAAATCTGTTGAAGTATTTCCTAAAATGTTGGTGTCCTCTTTTAACTAATTGCATGTTAAAAGTGCACTACACCCACTTTAGATGTGGTGTGTTTAACTTATAACAAGTACTACAAGACTCTTCCTGTGAAACAGTAGTATATATTTCCTCTGTGGCTCTGGAGAAGCTTTGTCACATCTGAGAAACTAACCCTGGTGGTGTCATAAAGATGTTATTAGGGCTATCTCGGATTGGTGACAGAAAGCTTGCGTTACAATCTGGGGCTTTATAGTTTGAAAGACAGACTTTTACCAGGCAGTATGTATTATGGAATATGTAGGATCCAATGTACGGACTAGAGGTCAGGATATCTGAGCCTCAGATGCTTTGATTTTGATTTGATTCTACAGCAGACTTCTAAACAAACACCTTCCCATTAAGACAGCAGCCAGTGAAGGAAGAAGGTCATTAACTATTAATTAACAGTAAACAACATGCATGCTGTATTTTCCCTAACAGAGTCCCTTTAATCTTGTTATTAGTCACCTAATTAATGAAGGGAAGCTGCCTAATGTGTCTTTAGTTTGGTTTGGTTAAAGTGCCACAGCAGCAGGTTCTCTGGCCACAGAGGACAACAGGGCTTCTAATCCCAATGAGGAGCCCTTCTGTCCAGAGGGCTCTAGCTGCTCCTGGCTAATGAGACAAAATGAAAGTGGAAGTGGTAAATAAGAATTTAACAAATGTATATATTTTGCTTCAACACATCCTTTGTTGTGTAACATGCAGGAGTGTTCCAGCATCTTTTTGACCTCTCCCTTAGGTTGAATAAGGTGCTGAAGATCTGGAAGACTTCCTGCTTAGTTCCTGTTACCGACTGCCTGAATGGATGATGCCATCATCTACCTGCTTCACAGAGCTTACACCCACCTGGAGAATGTTAATAGTAAATGGACCTGTACTTGTATAGCGCCTTTCTAGTCTTCCAACCACTCAAATATTCACACAGTGATGGCCCATCGAACAGAAACTAACACATTCACACACGAGCTGCGGCGATCAAACCAACACCCTTCCAATTTAGTGGACTGTGAGGATCATGTTCTTGAGCTCTCTGTGATGCAGGTGGATCAGGATTTTGGCGGCACTGCTTGGTGTCACTCATATTCCTGGACATTTTTCTTCAACATGCCTGTCAAAGTAATTCTAAATATCATTTTCATATAAAGCTGTTTACCAAAGCGTTGACAATTTATTTAACATATCCTAAAACACAGGCATCTTGGAGCTGGAAGCTCTCACTCGCTCATCACAGTTGAGTATGATTCACTAATGACTGTTATCTGACATAACACATTATAGCAGGAGGAAGGTAAAACCACAGAAGTGACATGCTCACAGGTTTGCTGACACCAGCAACATGTTTATCCCTGTGTCTGATTTTCAGATGCACCTGCTCCACTTGCTCTGCTTTTTTTCCATCTTTTCTATCCAGCAAATGTTTGCAGCCTGACTTCCAGACTGGAGTGTTGACAGAGCAGCACAGCATGTAGCAAGGTGCCTCTGGCACTACATAAAAGCTACTTTTCAACTGAAATATCTTCCCTTTCCTGTTTCTTTGCTGGCATGTTGTACATCCAATGACACAGCTAAGATCCTTTTTTGTGTATCACCAGCACATTCTCTGGTGTTTGAACAGTGACTTTCTAAGCTGTTAGAAAGTGGTAAAGGAAACCTTTTCATGAAGACAAACACGAAAACGTGACTGCAGGAGTATGCAGGAGGCAATGTAATTTTTCATCCTTGTTTTTTTACTCTTATATTGGGCTCACTGCTTACTCACTTTGTTCCTTTCAGGTGTAATTCATATGCTACAGTGTTAACAGACCTGACAGTTGTTGGCATGCAAACACAAAATGGCTGGCAGTCGCAGCTGCTCTTTGCTGGACAATGAGCATATTCAGAATGGCATCTAGATCAATACAAAGTGTAAACTTCTTTGTGCCAGTTCTACAGGGCCCAGAGGAGGTCTGGGGACGTATCAGCTGCCAAATGTTTTGCTGTAAGTATAAAAACTTTCTACTAACTGCAGAAAATGTATTTGTTTACATTATCTTGGGTAATGGTAAATGGTAAATG
>NW_023339666.1:0-1926 GCF_004916995.1 Morone saxatilis
TATTTTTGCTATATACCTTACTACTACCCGTACCCTGTTTTCCACAGTGTTGCATCCTATTTTATTGCCTGGGCTATTATCAAGGTGGTGATTATTACTTATAAGATAGCTTATTTTACAGCTCAAGAATTAATGGTAAAAAAAATTTTTTTGCAGAACTTTTAGTCATCTAAAGCAGTTACCGTTTACCGTGCATAGCATTGTAAACACCCTTTTGGAGCTCTTTTGGAAAAATAAACGATGAGATTAAAAGTCAATATTTGCCACCTATGTAAAACAAAAGATCGATTATAGTGAGTAACAGTATCTGAAAAAGAAACTCAATATGAAGCCTTGAAGCTTACAGAGCCCTAAAAGCCACAGTAATGAACTACTGTCTTTTTACTTGACCAATAGGTGTGATGTTAGGTAAGCTGTTATTTTAGGCCTACAGCTGCAGTTGTGGTTTCTATGGTCTAGCACGCACGCTGTTGCTGTGGCTGCGTTTATACTGTCATATGAACATTACTTGTTAACCAAACCAGTGCTTCTAGTACATATGACAGACTGTTATCCAAACACACAGCGAGTTAAAAAAAAGTCTCACAACCCAGTAACCATGCTCAACCCCTGCAAACCTGCACCACCCTGCATGCTATTATTTTACACCCATTAAAAACTGGTTACAAGCCATGATAACCAGAACAACCCAAAGCCACAGCAACCAGCATCTGGCCAAAGCTAAAATCAGTCACAGACCAAAAACGCGAAAAGTGAGAGGTAAAAATCATTACATGTTTTAGCTGAAATAGTGAAAACACTGCATAAATCTTAATTTATAAAATTAGTAATTATAATATGATGTAAGAGAAATGTCAAAATACATGATTATGAAAATAAATGGACACATCAAATGTCTTTTCTTAAATCACACATGAATTCCTTCCAAGTTTAACCATTGGGACATCCTTGATTTGCATATGCTGCTGTGGTTGAACAGAACTCTGACAGTTTCTCCTAACCAAGCAATACCTCTCACACATAGTGAAAAAACAAGCGGACGGAGAGTTTTGTGCCACGTTGTCTACAGACGAATCCAGTATACACATCTAAATTGCTGCTGTTATGCCTAAACCAAGAAGATAAGATTAAAGCACTGTATATTAATCGTTGAAAGCAAAAGGTTCTCCTTATGTGCTTTCTGACCCAGAGTTAAGATGGAGTAAGAAACCAATCTGTCTATGAGTTATGAGAGCTACATCCACAGCCGTTCAGCTTAGCTTAACACAAAGACTGCGACACAAGGTGATAACAGTTGAACACCAGATAACGATCCAGCTTGCAGCACCTCTTAAACCTCACTAATTAACACGTTATAATCTGTTTGTTTAAATCGTACAATAAACAAGAAGATAAAGAGACAACTCCGTTTTAGTAGTTACTTATGCCAACTTGCCTTGTGAATCTCTGCCGGTTGCCTGGCAACTGTACAAGAATATAGTCAGGCAGGCTAACCTCAAGTGTCATTTTCACACTTCCATTTTTGTAGTTTTGTAGTGTTTTTTTGAACCTTTAAAGATGTGAGAAGCAATCACATGGTTAATTAACAATATCCATTATACAGGGCTGTGGGCTAGTTAAGAAATAATTTTTGTGTGTGTGCTTCTGTCATTCTGTCTCTATTAAGCCCGGTCCTCTGTGCCTGTGTGACTGTATTAATTTGGTGTGTCAGGGTTTATACGCGAGTATCCCTGCGGCAGGGTCCAACATGGCCATTAAATCAGAAAAGAAAGCCTCTGTTTTGTCAGCTCCACAATAAGAAAAACACCTCCCTCAGGCCTCAGTGTGCTCCCCCACAGCACAGCTCAGACACACTGTTCAACCACCAGCTCCCATTCAGGAATATTCTGTCTTTTAGGTTGACTCTTCCTGACACACACACACACA
>NW_023339666.1:1951-2746 GCF_004916995.1 Morone saxatilis
GTTCTTTAGAGGCTGCTCTATCCACATAAAGTTCTCACCACAAGCACACTAAAAAGAATTGTAAGTACGCAGCTTTGTCGCGTAAAAAAAGACTTGTTTCATTTACCGACTGTGAAATGTATGTTACCTCTATCTCATCTGAACATACAGTAAACAACTGTAGACGTTCAAGTGTGTTGTGTGTGTTGGTGGACGAGAAAGAAAAAGAGAGAGGCGAAGAAAGGATAAGAAGAGAAAGGACAGGTAAGTATAACTTTTCTCTCCCTTGTACTGATTCTTGTAATCTCAGCCAGAAAATCCTTTTTCATCCTTTACAAGATTCCCAAATCCTGGATAAATCCACAGCAAAACATAAGCGCACTGCAAACCCCTCTCTGACTTTACAGAGATTTGCATCCTTCAAAGACAACTTTCATGTGGTCCTGTTGGACAGTTGCTGAACTACACTGCTGTGAAAATGGCACCATTAGCTACCTGTGCATGAGGTGGTTTTGTTTTGTATATTTTACCTTTAATTAATTACAAATCATTAATTGTTAACATTACAGGTGTCTATTATCCAAAGCATGTTTAAGACAAATATATGAAAATTCATGTGAAATTACTAGAATAATCTGTCCAAGTGAACCTTTAGTCGTCAGTTTGTAACGTTATCACAGTGTGAAGCTAAAAGCAGGAACTGTGGAATGAAACTCCAACATCTGTGATGAAAGGAATTATTCGGCATTTTGGGAAATATGAAATTATTTGTTTTATTGTCGAGTAACTCCTTGGAGTCTCTGCTGGTAGGTTTGC
>NW_023339666.1:2761-3105 GCF_004916995.1 Morone saxatilis
CTAAGCTAAGCTAAGCTACGCTAAGCGGCTACATATTTACAGTCCATACACAAAACTGCAATCAATCTGCTTGTCATCTACCGTAACTCTCAAGAGGCCAGATAGCACATAAGCATATTTCCCAAAACTATTCCTTTAACAACCTTTTCAAACCCCTTTCACAATGTCGACATTTCCTTATTTTGTGCTCTCTGGGTTTCATTTCATGACAACGTAGCTTATGAATGCAATGCTTTTCAGCTCACGTCAGATATTGGAGGTTCATAGCATACACAAGGAAATCATTGGTACGAGTTCTATTTATCCATTTCTTCTGCTCAAAACTTTTTTCACAGCAGTCATTT
>NW_023339666.1:3257-3781 GCF_004916995.1 Morone saxatilis
GGTAACACCTGAGTTTACCCTACCCTAGTTTACCTTGTTGTTGTGCAAAAGGTCTATTGATATTTTGCACGAGTGTTGTTATTAAAAACATACATGTCAAAAGACTGAACTCACACATGCAGCTTTCTTTTTATTAACAGAAAATGAATCTAACATATGCATTATTTTTGTCGTGCTACCTTTGCCATGCCCTCTGAGCACTAAAAACTATTCAATCTAATTAGGAGAAAAATACTGTATGTGGGTGTTATGTTCTCAGAAAAATGTCTAACTAACTAAGCAGCATGCTTTTAGCAATAGGAAATAGGATGTAGATTTCCACCCACTGAATGAAGGATACTGAGCCCTTTTGCTTTCATTCTTTGTATCTCTGCATCCATTCCAACAATCTTTAAAGCCTAATGCGGCCTACTCTAGTGTCTCTTTGAACCCGGGCATCCTACCTAATGAATGACACCTTCCAGGGGTCGTCTGTAATGAATGGAACCTGAGCAGGAGAGCTGTAAATAGTCAAAATTATAAAA
>NW_023339667.1:0-4363 GCF_004916995.1 Morone saxatilis
CCATTCCTTTCCATAGGCAATGCCCCAGAGACACTGACTGCCAAGGCTCCCCGGGATGGCTGTCGACCTGGAGAAGAAAAAAACATAATCTCTCAAAAAAACAATAAACAAAATCAGGTCTCCCAGTCCCGCAACAGCATTACAACACCTACCTGCTCTATTGCAGACCTGGGTCCGGTGGTAATGTCAGACCTCCAACAGAACACCTCGGCGCCCGCGCCCCAGACACACTTTAACCGTGAGAGCGCACAAGCAGGCGTGGAGATGGTTCTACAGCCAACTAGAGAACCTGAAAAGAGGAATAAAATGATGAGCCTAAAAGGTCATAAAGTCAACATGACAGACCCTAACACCAACTCTGATTTTTCCTCAAAATCTCCAAAAGCAAATGTGCTGAGGGCACGCATAGAGCGTAGCGACTCTCCGGTGAGGGGCGCGGACGCTGCCATAGATCTGCAACCCACATGCCACCGGCCCAAGGACAACCGCAAACTGCGGGGCTGGGAGTTTGCAGTAAACAAACCCATTGCCATATTGGGGGATGCTAATATCAGCAGAATCCCCCAATTTAACCACCCGGAGATCCAGGCCGACAGCTACCCGGGGGCCTCCTTCTACCACTTCTGGCAAATTTTGGAAAAAACATCTGTCCATCAGGACACTGAAGTGCTGGTCCTCTCGGTGGGTATTAATAACAGGGATCAGGACCCACACAATACATCGGTAAAGCAACTTAGAACCATGATAAGAAGAGCTCACTCGGTCTTCCCTCATGCACACATAATAGTCCCGGTCATTAACTATTCACCACACCTACCTATGGAGCAACAACACAATTTGGACATAATCAATGAGTTTATCACACAACACCTGACACATTTCACGGCACTCTCAGATGAGGCCTTCCAAACCACACCCGATAACATCCAATGGACAACAGGGACAGCCAGTGGGATCTTTTCCCACTGGATAAAACAATTGCAATCACTTTTATCCCTCACAAACCTGACACAATGAACATAACATTTTCACATAGGGTAAATTACACACATAGTATACACATAGGTTACTAGAACAAACACACATAATACACTTGAACAACAACGGTCCCTTTAATTACAAACACATTAAAAATCATTCCATTCAACATTCAACATCACAGGGAAGACCGAGTTGATGCTAAAATATATTACAACAAACTTTACTTACCTTTTCATCAGTCCTAATACTTACCATAACACTCCATTACTTACCTGTACCCTGGATCTGGTGAGGAGAACGAGGGAAACCCATTGTCATCTACCATCTACTGGACCACGGAACCAGACCTGAGATTATAGTTAAAAAACAACGGAAGCATCATCAACAACATTAACATAATCAATTATCACAATAAATAATCCGCTTCATCTAAACTACTTACCTCTGTCTGTGTCTCCTTTCTACTCTGGTCCCATTTCATGCAATGTTTGACTATCTCATACAATAAAATCTATTATAGAATCATGTATTGTCATATTGTCACCATTCCATGCATACCTCCTGAGCTGCACCTGGGACGACTAGAACACCAACCTGGACCTACACACACATGTCTTATTTATTGTTGGTTTTGCTGCTGCTTTTCTTAATTTTTGTTCTATTAGTATTCTTGTTCTTATTCATATTAATTTTATGCTTTAATCTTCAATTTTCTTTCCAGGGAGGTGGGGTCAGTGCAACGGACCGCACGCCCCCAGGCCAGTGCACCGAACCTAAACCAGGCTCACCAAATACACTCCAATAAACCTAACCTAGCCAGAGCCGGGGGTGTGTGGTCTCTCGTACCTCTCCATCTGCTCTGTTGTTACTTTTATTTTTCTTTCTTATGATCACTTCATCCCCTGGTATATTTTACCGTGCCCCCAACCCTTAACCTAACCACTCACAGTGGTTATTATCAATCCTATCCCTATTATTTTCATTTTATCTACACCTAAACCCCATTATTTGGAGGCATAACCCCTACCATACACTATCCTAAACCTAACCACCTTGGATCCAATTAACTAACCTCCTAGTTGCCCATCCCCTACTCCTATTTTTTATTTTCTTTTTTCTTTTACAGCAGCAACTTGTCTCTTCCTACTCCCAGGTGCAGCTCGGAATATTGGCCTTCCCTCGTTCTCCTCTTTACCATAATTTCCTTTTTAATCACCCACTCAAATGCTATTTTGCACAGCCCACTGAGAGGACCAGTTAAATTCACATACCACGGTCCCTCTGGGGGTAGTATGCAGTATTGCACACTCTTGTTGTCCAATTACCTGCAATACCCCTCCTATCCACAGGCTGTGCTCCCATCCCCCCCTCTCTTTTTTTCTTTCTACTTTGGTTTCTTCTCCCCCCTCCCCCTTCTCCCCTGCACTTCCTCTCACACCCCCTTTTCCTATAGGTCCAGCCTCACCTGGGAGGTCCCTCGGCTGTGGACCAATCATCAGTTTGAGAGTGTCTTTTTGAAAATTAGCCCCCTTACTTATATCACCCTCTCACACTGTAGTCTGTTTCCTCCCTCTTACCCCTCTGAGGAAGCGTCTACGACGCGAAACGTCAGGGGTTCCCGCTCTGCCGGTTGCTCGTCACCCTTCGACCTTTTAACTAGCCTAATTTATTACCACAGACCCTTGTTGGTTTTTAAATTTACACCATTAAAAGTTAAGTTTTAATGTGCACCTGAGCCATCACTCACCTGTTTGGAGCGCAACATCCTCTCCGACCTCCTCGGCTGTCTTCCTTTTTCCTCTTTTGTTGAGCTATGCCCACCAGGAAAACCACACACACGGACCGCTCTGGAGGAGCACAGGGACATCAGCCGCAACATGGAGCAGAATCGCAACAGGTGGGTGAATTACATTCGGGTGCACATAGGGTGAAGGTTGGCGGGCCCCGACATGAGCGGGCCCGGGAGGCAGCAGACAGACCCACAGCCACAACTCACAGAACTCTTTTCTCCCCACATAACAAGAGAGGGAGCGGTTCTAACATTTCACACAACACACATAGCACCCCACACACTCACACACATACATCCAACAAACAACCTCTAGAACCTGCTACCAGACTCATTGCTAAGCATCACTTTAAACTTATTCAAGCAATACATCACAAAAACAATATACAACAGGCACAAGATGCAGAGGTTTTCCCACAGGGGATGGCTCGCAGAACATTTAAAATGGCTGCCTTTATTAAACCATCCTCCCCCACACAAGCAACAACAACACAAATAGAACAGAACACCATACATTGGATGGAAAACAACATGAACATTTTATTACAACACTACACAGATACAATCACACACCTTCTAGACACTCCAGGCAACAAACTGGCATTCACGGTAGCCACAAACTGGGCAACTAGACGATATAATCACAAACTGGATCCTGATACAATCACTGAAACACACGATTTACTCTTCCACACAAGTTCCGCTCCCTACTCTCCCCCTTCCTCTCCCCATTCTTCTTTTTATTCAGACGAGGACTTCCCTTCCCTCAATCGCCCGTCTGACCCTAACCCATCTCTCTCCCCACTTAACCACTCTTTTTCACAGCCTGTGGACGCAGCATCTGGAACAGAGCATTTACCTAACACCACTTCCTTCCATAGGCAATGCCCCCAGAGGACACTGACTGCCAAGGCTCCCCGGGATGGCTGTCGACCTGGAGAAGAAAAAAACATAATCTCTCAAAAAAACAATAAACAAAATCAGGTCTCCCAGTCCCGCAACAGCATTACAACACCTACCTGCTCTATTGCAGACCTGGGTCCGGTGGTAATGTCAGACCTCCAACAGAACACCTCGGCGCCCGCGCCCCAGACACACTTTAACCGTGAGAGCGCACAAGCAGGCGTGGAGATGGTTCTACAGCCAACTAGAGAACCTGAAAAGAGGAATAAAATGATGAGCCCTAAAAGGTCATAAAGTCAACATGACAGACCCTAAAACCAACTCTGATTTTTCTCAAAATCTCCAAAAGCAAATGTGCTGAGGGCACGCATAGAGCGTAGCGACTCTCCGGTTGAGGGGCGCGGACGCTGCCATAGATCTTGCAACCCACATGGCCACCGGCCAAGGACAACCGCAAACTGCGGGGCTGGGAGTTTTGCAGTAAAACAAACCCATTGCCATATTGGGGGATGCTAATATCAGCAGAATCCCCCCAATTTAACCACCCGGAAGATCCAGGCGGACACTTACCCGGGGGCCTCCTTCTACCACTTCTGGCAAATTTGGAAAAAACATCTGTCCATCAGGACACTGAAGTGCTGGTCCTCTCGGTGGGTATTAATAACAGGGATCAGGACCCCCACAATCTCT
>NW_023339668.1:326-2168 GCF_004916995.1 Morone saxatilis
AGATATAGAGATAAATAAATATAATGTTATTTTATATACCCCTGTACATTTCGCTGTCTTAGTACTTTGACTTTTTACAACGACAAAGTTCCATCTAATCTAATTAAATTAACCAATCAATCAATGTGCAGTTGGTGCAGTTTAATGACTGAGTCAGCCTGCAGGGGGAGCTGACGAGTCAATACTCTGGGCCCTGTTGCATTTTGGGAAATGTAGTAATGATTTGTTTTTATTTTGGTTCTTTACAAGTTATTTAAACTTTATTAAAAGAAAATGGACACGGTTTCTACCTTGTTCTGTTTCACAATGATCTTGTGTGACTGGCTGAATATTTCCTTGTTAATAAATAAAACTACAGACTCCGGGTGGACAAACTCAAGACTTTATTTCTGTTACAGCTTCTTAAAAACACACATTTAATGGTTTTGTTCATAAAAAGTGGTGTTAAACCTCCTTCTTAAACTGACATCTTCACAACACACAGATCAGTTTACGATTAACAGAAAACATTACAGAAACTAAAAATGATTAGTGATAATTATTCACTTCATAAATGACTTCAAATGACAGTTTAAAGTAATTTAATTGATCATTGTATTTGATTTAATCAACGGTAGCAGGCAGAAAAATAAAACCTACAACTACAGAAATTTAAAAAATACCCAACACGTGATTATAATCTGAGCCTGAATGTATTATTAAAATAATAATATTAATAATCAACATCACAGCAGGTTCAATATCAGACCATCACATCAGCTCACACTCTGATTTTAGCACAGATCCTCTTCTCTTCCTCTCTGACTGCCAGATGTCTTTATGCTAAGCTAAGCTAGCCGTTTACAGTCTTTATGCTAACCTAGCAGCTGTTGAGCATACAGACACGAGAGCATCGATGTGATCATATGAGCCTCAAGGAGGAAGAGAAGATGGATCCTTTATTGTGAATTAGAAATGACAATAATCAATTATCAATAAGGGCTGAATCGATACAGATGATCAGGTAGGTTCCTGAGACAAAATCAACCTGCTGACAGAAAAAGAAAAATGTGATTTCCCTCCGACCCCCCACTGAAGACTACTTCTTCTAAATCCAACACAGAGCTGATCCAGATTTTATTCCTGAGATCAAAGATCATCAATCAACAATCAATCAACATCTGATTCACATGAATAACATCTGTTAAACTCAGTTCTGAGGTGGAGAAAACAAACTAACCCCTCAGGCCTGGTTCGGTTTGGGACTCTCTGGGACTGTCAGAGACTCCACTGAGGACTGCTCATCTGGACCTGGAAGCAGCTCCTCCTTATCACTGCAGACACAAACACATCATCAATATTCATCCATTCATCCATCCATCAATATTCATCCATCCCTTCATCAATATTCATCCATCCCTTCATCAATATTCATCCCATCATTTATATTCATCCATTCATTCATCCATTAATCAAAATCAACAATAATAACGTCAATAACAATAATAAATATTGAACAATAATTGATCAAATCAGAGTCCGTGGCTCAATAACAATAACTGGAGTTTATCATCAGGTATGTAGTGCCAGGTGAGCGTTACCTGAAAGACGAAGCCCGGCGGGACAGACCGCCGTGCCGTCTCAGCGTGATGATGATGAGCGTCGCCAGGAGAAGAGCAGAGATCGCTGCCACGGTGACGAAGAGGAAGACAGCTGGAATAGAGACAGGTTGAAGATCATGCTAGAGTCATCAGTCACACACTGATGTCACACTGATGTCACACTGTACTGATGTCACACTGATGTCACAAAGATGTCACACTGTACTGATGTCACAAAGATGTCACAAAGATGTCACACTGT
>NW_023339668.1:2287-2869 GCF_004916995.1 Morone saxatilis
TGATGTCACAATGATGTCACAATGATGTCACAATGATGTCACACTGTACCTGCAGTCCAACGGTTGCGAGATCTGCCGTGGCTGTCGAACACACCTGGAGGGAGAACAAGGTACAACATGCGTTTAAACCTACTGAGTGTATATCTTTTATAATAATTGTACTTTTTAATGTACAAACAAAAACATAAATAAGTGTTCCCAGAGTTCCCACGAGGAGACTAACCATCACTGCAGCGGCTCATACACTCATCCACCCTGTTGTAGCGGTTCTGGTTGCCGCGACACCCGCCATACATGAATGACTGACAGGTTTTGGTGTCTGGGTCGTAGTAGAACACGGGGAAGGCAGCGCGGCAGGGACCGGGGTCAGGAGTCACCATACACTGGTCTACAGACAGACAGCATCCAGTTACTGGTTTCATTCTCTCCACAAACTGCTTGTTTACTGGTTTCCATTATATGCGTTACCTTTGTATGCTTGAGACTCATCATTAGCAGAGGACGCTTTCTTTGAAGACGGGAGCACAGTGACTGCAGGAAGAGACAGGTGGACAGGTTCAGACAGGTGAGTCACAGGTGTAT
>NW_023339669.1:0-2094 GCF_004916995.1 Morone saxatilis
AAACTGGGGTCCGGGGACCAGAGGGGGTCCTGAGTGGGTTGTAGGGGGTCGCCAGCAAAAGGAGAAACAGACTTTTATCACATTAAACGAGTAAAATGAAGGAATATTCTGCCTCCCTCTACATAAATAGAAAGAAGAAGAGCTTCTTTATCTTCGAAACCTGTTTCCTTCATTATGACATCATGCAGCTGACACAGCTGCACTTAAATACTTTCACTTCCTCGTCCTGCAGGTCAGCTGACCTCCACACAGACGCTACCGACTTCCTCCAGCAGCAGCGTGCAGCCCGAGGTGAGAAACAGTCAGTGTGACCGTGTGAAAATATTCATGTGCTTCACAGGATTCATCACTTCTCATAAACTAAACGATGAACAACTCGTCGGGTCCCACCACGGTCCAAACCTGGATACGGACACCTCGAAGCCAACACTTTATATTCTTTACATTACATTTACATTTACATTTATAACAGTTATTTATATTTCATTGTTTCTTAATCAAAATATAAAGTTTTTCCTAATACCTGGAAGAATCATTACCATCCCATAATGTTCTAATGCAATGGAAACGTTGTTCACTGCTCCAGTAAATAGGACGAACCTTAGAGACGACTCGGCAACGGGAGATATTTGTAGTTCCCTCCACTCAGAGAGCTAACGTAACACTGTCAGAGAGAGTTATGTGATAGGTTTGTTTTAAGGTGGACAATAAGATGAATGGAGGAGCCAGTGTCTGATATCCATCGGTGTGTTTTCTGTTAGCAGGGCGGCAGCGTTGTGACTGTGGTTCTGGTGTGCGTTCTGTTCGGGCTGATTGCTTTGGTCACAGCAGGCGCAATCGTCATCATCGGTAAGTCATCATGTTCCTGTGAGCGTTCTCACGTCATCAAACCCACAGCACAGAGGATGTTTAACACCAGTGGTCAGTTGGCCGTGACGGAGGTCATGTAAAGCGTTCACAGACACTCGAGTCGCTAACAAACAAATATTATCCAGTAAATAAATGTGAAGGTGAATAAATGTTAATGTTATTTCTGGTGTTTTTGTGTCTCTGCAGCCAGAAGATGGAAACAAATCAACAAAATGTAAGTTTCATAATGATTCACTCAGATTGGGAAACACGTTGAACTTCTTCTTTTCTTCATGGAAAATAATAGTAAATACCTTCACTGCAGCTTGTGATGGTTGTGGTCAATAACATTTCGTATAAATCGCGACTCAGCAGGGCCGCCATGAGTCAGCAGCTTTACCTCGGGGTCGGGAACCTCTCGGGGGGCCCTCACCCTGCACTATGTGTTATTGCTGCTTTATCGTAATCTTCCTGCCAGCATCGCTCTCCCACAGTTCAGTGTGCTCAGACTGAAACTCACAACCACAAACCTCACAGCAGATTTCTACCAACAGCGGAGCCCCGAGTCAGAACAGCCGTCACTCATTCAATGCCCCCACCAGCCGTCACTCCCAACGTCTTCAGAAAGGTCATAAACGAACATAATCAGCCCGTAAAATACACATATCAGTAAACAGGAACCTTCTTAAAGAGCAGCAGTGTGTCCAAAGTCTTTGTGTCCTTCCTCTTAACTTTATTGAGATTCTCCAAATAACAGACCTCATTAAATGAACCTAAAGCTGTAACACAAATAGTTCAGAGACTCTGAAGGAAACTTCTCTTTTCCAGTTCATAGCAGTTTGTTTGTTAGACCAACGTTTTAATTAGACATCATAGCCTGGATATACAGTTATTATTCTACAGTTAGAAACCATTCAGCTCCTGTAATTTGAGCTATTCCTTTAATAAAAGCAGGTATTACATTACTCACGCCTTCTCTTTTCCAGTTTGCAAAGTCATTAATAAACGCCACAATGCTCGGAGCAACTTTAAAACATCTACACTTGTGAATGGAAACTTTACCTATAATGAAATTATTATTACAAAATTCAACATCTTTGTTTTGTATAAAAACACCAAACTGAACTTTAATTAAGTGTTAGCTCACTTATCGTGAGCCTTTCTGAAACGGTTACCAAGGTTGGCAACACATTAAAGACATGTTAAAGATATGTTAAAGACACATTCATAAAGAGTTTATAAAGC
>NW_023339669.1:2156-3912 GCF_004916995.1 Morone saxatilis
CACACAGTGGACAGCATTAACTGAATGAGAAACTGTCCGGCAGCAGCAGGTTGTTCTGTTGGTTGAGGTCGTGACGATGTTGCTCCACTTTCTCTGGTGACCCCGTTGTGGTTGCCAATCGTGGTCACTTGCAGCCATGATCTCTCTCTTGTATCACGACCCCCATCAGATGGTTTCTGACTAAAGACTAACATAGACAGTTGTGGTGAATTTTATTTAGTCTCTGTGTTTAACGAGGATCTCTTCTGTAAGATCACTGGTTTTATGAATGGAGTCTGGTGGGTTGTAGCACTCATTGTTCTGGTGTTCCTCTGGTGGCAGTGACATTCATATGGAAACCCTTTAAGATTAAAATTGTGCCGTAAGTTAACAGGATACAAATTGTTTTGTGCGTCAGTAGCACAGCAGCGTTAGCTTAGCATCAGATAGGAGCTCAGAACTGGATGATGTCTCACTTATAGAACAGGATCAGATATGAGGAGTAACAGCGAGATATTCTGGTTTAAGCAGCAGTTAGCGATGCATATGTCAGACAGAGTTTGTGCTAAGCTAGGCCAACCATCCTGAAACTGATATCTTCTTATTTAAATGTTTACGGTATTCTTAAAGGCTTAAACAAGAGTTATTTGTCCCAAACCTGCAGCCTTTAATAAACTTAAACTAAAACCTGAAAGTTCCTGAAAAGCCTGAAGTGTTGAAGCTGAACGCTGCCCTGAACGGCCTCCTGCAGGTTTCTGTTAGCAGGAACAGAAAGAGACGAGGCAGCGAGGAGGGAAACCTCTGTGGTTTCCTCTCTGACTGATGTGACATTCAAAGAGCTCACTGAAGGTCTCCGGACGGAAACGTCACAAACGTGAACTGGAGGATCACGTGACCGAAGGACAGGATGCGCTTCATTAATCGGGTCAACCTGAACCTCAAAACCAACTCCAAAAGACAAAAGAGACGAAATCAGACATAAAAACTAAAAGACAAACGCTTTAACACAGAATCCTCAATGGAGTGGGTCATAGATTATATTTATAATATATATATATTATATTTATGATATAGATTATATTGATTATACTTTATAGATTATCATCACTTCTTTATTATAGTTATATTTGATTATACTTTATCATTATTATACTTTATGAATTGTGTCTCAGCCCTCAGCAGCAGGTCCACAGTACGGTCCAGTTCAGCTCCACCTCGTCCTCTCTGGAGCTCCACAGACGGTCGGTGGTGGAAAACATCTACAACATCGACGCTGACGGAGGCGGCGATGGAGGCGAGTACGAGTACTGCCCCTGAAGGCGTTCGGGGCCCCTGCAGACGGCCACCAGGAGGACTTTATTAAGGGCCAGGACACTGCTGAGACAGTGGCCCCTGAGGCTCATGGGTACTGTAGTATTTGTATATATATATAGTAGAATCTAATCTTTCTGTAAAACTCCTCCAGCCTGACTGACATGTATTTATTGAATTAAAGACTGATTGACTTTTGAATGATGCGTCTGATGGTGATTGTTAAAACCAGAGTGTGTCTCCATCTAGTGGCTGAATCTTAGAACTACACAGAGCAGAGGCCAACTGTAATACTGTTTATACTTAATACATACATAATGATAACAACAACAACAACAACAACAACAACAATAATAATAACAATAACAATAACGATAACGATAATAATAATAATAATAATAATAATAATAATGATAACAATAATAATAATAATAACAATAATAATAATAACAATAATATTAACAAT
>NW_023339670.1:0-425 GCF_004916995.1 Morone saxatilis
GAAATGTTATTAATTGGTGAAATTGTAGAAATACCATTAGATTGAATTCTCCGATCCAGTCGTACTCCTCTCCCTCTGCCCTTTTGTTCAGTGTTGCTTTCTGAAAATAGTTTATGTGCTATGTAATCATTTTATCCATATGGTTGCTGTGTTTCTCAGAGAAAGTGGCGGTGGACAGTGAAACATCAGACACTGAAGATGAGGATGCTGCACCTTCATCTTCACAATCATCAGGTATATTTAGCTAATTGAACTATTTAGAGGTACAAACACTTATTAAAGCTGCCAGCAGCAATGAATGGGCCCTGGCACCTTCCCATGTGTGAGGGGTGTGCCGCAGCCGCTGCGCCTTTACTGGAGGTTGGTTGACCCGGCTCATTTGTTTTAATGTGTTTTGGATGAATAGGTTAAATGTCACTTCCTGT
>NW_023339670.1:552-759 GCF_004916995.1 Morone saxatilis
ATATCTAACTATGAATACAAATGTATTTGCTGCAAATCCAAACTGTTAGAAAACAGCACAATTCTGCAGCACACGTCTGTAAATTAAAACTACAGAACTACAAAGCAATAATTATAAAAACATTTCTTTATAAAAGGCACATAAAATGCAAATTCACGGAATTTACTGAATTTTTTGCTGAAAAAACAAGTTGCTGTGTACCACCTC
>NW_023339670.1:784-6976 GCF_004916995.1 Morone saxatilis
TCAATATAAAGGTTAAAAAAACTGTTAATACCCTATATACTTTTTACATGCATTCATGGTTTGTGATGTAAAACTGCCCAGAGGCTCAGGAGATTAACAGTCAGTGGAATACTGACATGTTGTCCTTCTAAAATACTTGTGGTTGTAATTGCATTTAAGGTCACTTTAAGGTCACATTAAGGTCCATTTAACGGTTCACTTTTAAGTCACTTTTAAGGTCAACTTTAAGGTCACTTTAAGGTTACCTTAAGGTCCTTTAACGGTCACTTAAGTCACATGTTCCTTGTTGAATCTGGTGGTAACTAAAGTTTTGCTAAAAAGTGAACTGATTCTCGTCCTTATTTGTTAATACTTCAGGGAGTCATTTGCTTTGTTTGTTTCTGGGTTAGGCCAGACTATTACAGGAGAACACCCAAACTATAATGAAGTACTTTGAAGAGCCTAAGTTGCGTTGTTAGTTCATCTTTGAACACCTTACATTTATCTTGTGTCATTTATTTGCAGTTGCTGGTGGGACAGAGAGCTTTGGTCTGAACAGAAAAGAAAGGGTAGGATACATCATGTTCTTTGGGTTCTTTAAGTCGACATCTTTATCATGCACGTGCAGAAATCACAGAATTAATGTTTTGACAGTATACAGCATGTGATCCAGCGTCGTCCTTTAGTTTACCTAAAGTTGTTCAGTCTACCTTGGTGGGAGCGTGTTACATTGTCGATAAGGCTGCGTCCTTTGTACAGCGGCCCTTTGCTGCATGTCATTCACTCTCTTGCTCGTGGTTTCTGTCTTACACTGTTCTTTTTGCCAATGAATCAGAATGCCAAAACATTGGATATTTAAACATTGCAGGGATTAACAGCACGATGTTGACATTTCAACATAATTTGTGTTCTGCGATCAAAGTCGTCACTTGGATCGCCCCAGAAGTTGAAGCACACCATGATACGTTGTGAGAACCGGAACGAGAAGGCGAAAACACCAAGAGGTTAAAGGACGAGAGGAGAGGACCTTGTTCTTATATTTTTTTAAAACACGTTATTGTCTCACTTTTTTTTATTTATAATTTTTTCAGTTCTGACAGAAGTTTGTTGCAGAAACTGTTTCCCTGTCATTATTTTTTTGTTTTCATTTTTGTACAACTGTTTTATCTTATATTTTTTGTATATTGTTTGTTTGTTGTCTTGTTCTGTTTTTCTGCGATGCTTTTTTGTCTGTATTTTGTTTATTTTTGTATTCTTATGGTTCATTTGTTTTGTTTTTCCGTTTTTTGTCTATTCCGAGTTTGGTGCTCACCTTGCTTCCTTTTTCTTCCTCCTTTCTTGTTGTCTTTTAACTTTTTTGTCTGAAGTTTATAAAGTGTGTTTTTGTTTATATTTTTTTTCATGTTTTTGCTCAGAAGAACAGACAGGTAATTTTGTTTTTTTTGCCATTCTTCACATGTGAACATAAGATGTCATGGCCTCTGTCAGCAGGTTTTTATATATAGATGGACAAAGTGGACACACGAGTAACAGGCCAGATGTTTGCCGCGTTGACAGAGGTTTACTGGTGTTGAAAAATCTTACGTTAATGCAGTAGTTGGATTTCTGTCATAAGATCTTGTTAAGGTGGCACCAACCTCTCCTGTTGCTGGATCTTCAGACATACGTTAGTAGTACCTTACTGAAGAGCCCATTATCTTCAAGGATAGCCACGGAAAAACACTGAATGAGCATGAAAACTGAATTCACATCTTACTTTAATTAAAAATGATTATTTACCATTTAGGCTATGGAAAAAAAGAAAGTTGTGGGGAAGGGTTTGGGAAAGAAGAAATTTTTGGTGTTGTTTTACTAAAACTGCATTTTCACATATTTTAGTTGTTTACCATTACTAAAATTTTATTAAAAAAGTATACAGGTTGTAGTTTTTTCCATATGACACTCTCATTAATTAGAAGTGAACTGAACCAATTCTTCACATTTTTTGTGATTTGTTTCTGTGTAAGTAAAAGAAATATAAGAATCACCAAATTATTGATTTAAAGTGGCTATTTAGTGAACGGATTTGAACTTGCACTTTGCGTACGTATCTTGATGTGTATTTAATCTGATCAACGGTTCTTTTTAAGAGAATGATTAATACCAGTTTAAATGAAAATATTTTAACTGCAAGTCAGTATTAAACTCATATTCTCAACAGAACACAATACTAATGTTAATACCAACAAAAATGAAAATTCATACATCAAAAATCTGAGTGAAATTTAAGAATAAAGTGAATGGAACTCAGTCAAGTTATGGTCTTTCCCTTGTCCTTGTCTACAACACCTTAGCAACCACCTGGCATATCATCCTAGATACAATGGAAGAAAAACAGCGAGGAAAGCAACTTGCAGAAGTCTGGGCAACAGTTTGGGTGCATGGCAGTTAATTAAATGTACCGTTGGTGGCTGCAAAAGTATGCACATTGTGTAACAACTTATCAGTATCAAATAAAATCTGTACTTGAGGCAAGATCTTCAACAATTTTTACTGCTTTCATTCTAAACACTTAAAGCTTTTTTGTTTTTTTATCTGAACAGACAAATGGCTGGGAGTTACAACAGAAAGAATCTCTATCGAGCCCTGATGTCAGCGAGGATGAGTGTGTTCCTCCAATCTGTTGGACAGACAAGAAAGTGTCAGTTCAGCAGAGAAGTCAAACAGCACCAAGGGTAAGAAGAGAACGTACAGCACCACAAACTTAGCTAACTCTTCAGGGAGCAGCATGTCCAACCACGTTAAGAAAAGAATCGTATGGCACCTTCCTGTTCCCTGGCTCGCAAATATAAAGAAAGCCCTTCGGCTGAAGTTCTGATGTTACGCTGAAGATACTAAGAAGAACAAAATGGAACAGATCTGTACGACAAAAAATGCGTACTCTGACGTGTTTTGGCTCAAGCATCAGCAAAATGGCAACACTCATTTGGAGTCAAAAACACAAGATAAAAGCAGAAGTGGAAAGGGCAGTCCTAATTTTCCGAAGGTCCAAGGAGCGAAGAAATACAGTTGGTTTTGTTGAAGAAATCGAAGGGAACCTGTGCCTTTAAAGTAAATCAGTGTTAAATCAAGGAAAAGGAATGGCGATACCTGTTGGAAGGCCAGAGATTACATGCACTGCATCACTGTGAGGCTATAGCTCAAGAGGAAGTCACTAATGGAGGACACAGCAGAATGTTCCTAAAAAGATAAAGTCCAAGGTATTAAAAGTCCATTGCACTATGCTCAGCCAGTTCAGACAGTGACAATGCTCAGTTTTTGGAGAATGCGTGCTTAAATGCATGACAGATAACGTAAACAAACCAAAAAAATAAAAACATCAAAAAACAGCAAACAAAAATACCAACATAAGAAAACAACCAAAGAAACAACATCCATACAACAATACAGAAACACAAGAAAGGGAAAAAGATTAAAAAAAAGAAAAAAAGAATAAAAAATATAAAAAAAAGAAAAGAAAACAAAAACAAAAAAAAAAAATAAGACTGTATGTACCGCAAGAGGAAGCATGACAGTTAGGGAGCACCTCTTAATAAGCAAAAAAGGCAAATGAAATATGGTGGAAACAGATGTGTGAGACAGGCCACTTCTTCTCCGAAGGACAGAAAAAATGGAAGTTGGAAGTTTTGGTTCAGATAAATTTCCCTCATGGTCACATAGGCAGTTAAGATATGAGGAAACAAACACATCAAAAGGACCATCATGTTTGGCTTGCAAGTTAGGCACAACCTCAAGAAACATAGAATATGTATTGATTAATAGTGAAAAATGATCTAAAAAGGAGTGAGAATACTAACAATTGTGCGGGGTGTTTAATAATCTGTGACTTAAATGATGAGTTGTGTGTCGTCCAGGCCCTCAGGATATTGTGTGAGGCAAGTTTTCCACAACTCTTCCCTTTGCTGCAGAGTGAGAAAAATTGCAGCAGTTCTGGTTGTACAAAGAAAGACCGAGGTGCCATAGAAAGCTCTAGAAGAACCAAGTAAGAGCCCGGCAGAACGATGCAGAAATGATCCTTTTTCAATTGGAAGAAGATAGGAGAAGTGTCCACGATTGTCGCTGGTTGCTTTTATCGTTGAGAGGATAGCTGTCGGGAGACAATCATCCAGATGTGGAGCTGCTCGTTGTCTGAGCTTTGAGAAGCTTTGTAAGACTGTGAGGGAATGAGATAAGAGGCAAGACGTTCGGTCGAAAGGTCCCATTCTCCTCCACACCTTTGATGTGCTGGCACTTCGGATGGGAGTTTACTGTCAATAACTTCAGTGGGATCTGTGATGTGTCGGAGATAAATTCAGTTCATGTTTGGAGACCACAAGCACTCCTCATTCAGGAGGATCATGATATATTGTCAGGTGGCTCCAGCTGTGGGGCAAAACACCCAGAAGGCATTTTCCCCACCAACTGAGAAAGAACATGGCTACTATGTCCCAAAGTCCTCTTAACTTAAAGACAATATGAAGATGGACGACTTGCTTGACTTCCTTGGCCAATGAATCAGAGTGCATGGGCAGTATTACAGGCTGCTGAAGGCACATTACAGCTGGTGAGATAAGTCCTATGGCCCTGGACGGAGGAACTGTCTGAATTTAAAGGAAGGACTCTTGATTGAGATCAACATTTTGATCAGAAGGTAATTATTGGCTCTGTAAGAATAATTGTAAGTACACACAGTGGTTTCCTCTGTAGAGAATCATTTGGTATTTGAAATGTTATCAATTGTGATTTAGAATACCATTAGATTGAAGTTCGGATCCAGTCATATCCTTCCCTTGCCCTTTTGTTTCAGGTTGCTTTTTTCTGATAATAGTTATGTGCTGATGTAATCATTTTATTGCATATGGTTGCTGTGTTTCTCAAGAGAAAGTTGCGGTGGAAGTTGAACATGCCGACACTGATAGATGAGGATGCTGCACTTCATTTCACCAATCATCAGGTATATTTTAGCTATTTGAACTATTTAGAGGTACAACCTTATTAAGCTGCCAGCAGAATTTGAATGGGCCCTCACAGAGCCCATGTGGTGAGGGGGTTGTCGCAGCCGCTGGGCCTTTACTGGAGGTTGGTTGACCGCTCATTTGTTTTTAATGTTGTTTTGGTGTAATAGGGTTAAATGTTCATTCCTGGTGTGCGCGGGAACGCGCAGTACCTCCACGATACGATACACGATACATGGCTCACATAACGTAATATCACGTGGTTACATTGATTCTGAATAATTCGATATATCGCTTATGACAATCCTAAAATGAATCCATCACATATCTAACTATGAATATCAAATGTATGTGCTGTAAATCCAAACTGTTAGAAAACAGCACAATTTCTGAGCACACGTCTGTTAAATTAAAATAACTACTGAACTACAAGCAGTAATTATAAAAACATCTCTTTATAAAGGCAAATAAAATGCAATCACTGATTTTACTGAATTTCTTGTGAAAAAAACAAGTTGCTGTGTTCCACCTCCTCTTTAATATGTACTCACATTATACTGATACTGTTCAGTGGACAGCATTGTGCTGACCTTTCATCACCGAGTGATTTTGAGTGAATTTTGAGTTTTGACCCTTTGGGGTTGCTGTAGCCAGTCAGTGTGGTGCTGAAGCAGCAGAGTAGCACCACAGTTACTTTTTTTCAAAACATCAATATTCACATCATCGCCATGACAATACTATTTCATGCAGCTTCGCACTTTAGCATTGTGAACGTCTTTTAACTGTACTTCTGAACTGGAAGCAGCTCTAATGAACCAAAATGAAAGCTGCAGGCAGGATCAAGCTTGTTTTATGCTTCACAAAGCAGAGAAAGACACGTAGCTAGTATAATTCTGTTAAAAGAAGCAGTAAGAAATCACGTGTTTAATCACTGCAGTGTCTCACTGTGCTCTGTTATATCAAAGAAACAATATGAGAGCTCAATATCATCCACTTTATTTTCTGATGCACATTTTTTCAAAAGCTCTTAAGTTATGTATTTTATTTTCTAATGCAGTCTTCACCTACTTCAAATAAGAACATATTTACTATAACAGTGGGCCATCTGTGTATAATAGCATCTTATATTTTTATATTAGTGTATATAGGCTAATAAAAAGTCAAATCCACAGTATTAATTGTTCTGTGTGTTGAAGCAGCAATACCAGAGGCAAAGTAATCTGCTAGTTTTGAACAGGCA
>NW_023339670.1:7069-7755 GCF_004916995.1 Morone saxatilis
CTGTGGAGAAAGAAGGAGGAATTTTTCTTTCTTTCTATGACAGCTGACATTTTAGTTTGTGATTAAACATCAGTGTTATGGCTGACTGAAGTAACATGACTACCACTTGTCTCACACACCAGAGAGACTCTCTTCCCACAACAAACATGCTGGTCTGCATCACACACAGGTTCCCTGCCTTAAAGAGGAGGCTGAGCCGGTAACACAGCAGAGTTAAGCTGTGGGTGAGCCAACCTAACCAGTCAGTAAGCGTTATTAAGAGTAGGGCAGTACCTGACGACTAGTTTTCAAATCGGTTGATCTAATGATTATTTTGATTATTAAATGATCCTGAAAAAACAGACACAAAGCATATTGTGGCATATTTGAAATGAGTCTGATTTCCACATGACTGCTGTATTCTGATATGAATAATAACAGACCCTATGTGTCAGAAGCCTGATCAGAAAAATACTGGACCTGAAATTCCAAAAGATTGTTGTGACACATACATTAATGTCATCACTGTATCTCAAACTTTCCCTGAACAATTTTGACAAAACTACTTGACTTAAAACTTAAAATGGTTCTGACATGGATTCATTGAATCACTGAAGTAAAGTAAACACGGTGCTGTGTTGCCGCTGTCTAGCCAAAGTTGTCTGGGATGGTTTAGCTCCAAGTGTTCATGCACAGCAGTTGTGCTG
>NW_023339671.1:0-2050 GCF_004916995.1 Morone saxatilis
TCATTTGTATTTTTATTCCAAAATGTTACATTATCTTACTAAAACCAGAGAAAAATACAAAAAAGAATATGATGGCAAAGGGCACACCAAAATCATTCTGAAAAACTTAAAATAATATGATGGCTAAAGCATTCTTGTGCCATCATACATTTTACAGACTAATTGTTTTAACCAGACTGCGAAGTAGACATCAGTCTTCATGTTATTGAAGACTTGCATTGTACTACTGTAGTATTTTTCCACTGTATATCATGTCTTTTGTGATATTGCGATGACATCTTTTAATACAATGTAATATACAACCATATTAGCCAATACACTGTATATATATAATTAAGTACAAATACATGCACAAGCCCAATAGATAATTTCTTATCAATGTCACAACATTTAATACAATTTATAAAATTGTGATCAAAGAATACAATCTGCAGTTTTACCCACAATAAACATCATTTGATTTGCTGATGCTGGAGTTCAACCATGACCACTTCCCCCTTGTACTGGATTATAGAGCAGAGCACAGGTGTGCCATATGTTGATTCGTCTCCTCTCTGTTCTGCTTATGGTGGCGGGAAACTGTGTGCCGAGTGCAATGCTCACAACTCACAACGCTTCACAAAAGAGTTGAGGTTTTGCCAATGTTTTCTGCAAGCCACATAGTTCCCAGCAGAAATAAACAGTGAAAATGGTTTGTTCATAGTTATATCAACCTTACAGCAGCTCCATACGCCTTTCACTGTTGTTTCAATGTGTGTATCTGTTGAATATGTCACAGACATGGAAAAAATATAAATGTATTTTCTAAACTTAAGACCTCCTGTGTCTGTTTCAGATTAAAAGCTTTCTGGCATTTCTGTGGACAGAATCCAATCATATGTTAAAAAGGCTTTTATTATATTTATCAAAGGCAAACTCTGTATAGAAAGATAAGGCTAGCAACAGCAGCTGTGCAGCAGCCATGCAGCTCACACGCTGTCGGTGTAAACACCAATTGCATTCAGCGCAGTAACCGCCATGTGCTGCTCAGGTACGTAGTGTGTCAGCACAATCAGCCGAACTGGCCCAAGGTGGCAACCTCATTATTGGAGGCATCTTAACATTTCACATGGGCCAGGATTATGTAATTAGCCCACTTCAGACAATTCAAGAGGGAAATTTCAGAAGTATGAAAATGCTAAACGGTCCGTTTGCATTTTGTACTGTATTTGAGATATTAACATAAAGAGATATTTTTTATTTCAGTCTGTCACCACCCCAGCTAGTTTCTGTTGTCCAGTTGTGGTTTTACAGCCCACAACTTACATGTTCGGTTCAGTTTCACCACTCTCAGCTGCAACATGCTGTATACCACTGTGGCTCTGAGAGCTCAACGCTACAACTTAAAATAAAACAAAGGCAAATACAGAAAATACAAGAAAATACAGAAATACAGCAATAACCATTTTAGCAGATTTTCTAACACCACAAATAAATGGATAGTCTAACTTCTATAACTTCATGAGTTAAAAGCAATGGCAATATTAAGCGTGTCATACTGCTGCTATGCATCACTTTTCATATATATATACTTGGGGGTTTGCCTTTATTGGATAGGACAGCTGAAGACTGACAGGAAAGAGGGAAGAGAGAGGATGACGCTGCTGGTAGGATTTAAACCCATGGCCACTGCAAATAGGACTTTGCCATGGTACATTGGGCGCCAGCTCTACCAGGTGAGCTATAGGGCGCCCCATATGTGTCACTTCTTAGTGTCCCCTGGAAACAATCTCTGTAGCGCTGCTCCCTAATAGTCAACTAAATCATTAGTCGCTGGGAACAGTCTTAGTCAACCCACTTTTCATTAGTCGGACAGTTGCAGAAAAACAAAAACGTCAAGTTGCGCCTTGTCACCGGGACAAAAGTATCAGGAGATTGTTGCAAAACTGACCTTTTCTCTTGACTATTGGCTTTATTTAACCTACTACAACCCATTGTAGGTTACAACCCAGTCTCATATAAAAACGTACCCTGGCTACGTTGGTCCAAAGTGCAAAAACGTAGAGGGGTT
>NW_023339672.1:0-1881 GCF_004916995.1 Morone saxatilis
CACACACACACACACAATTCCTGTGTGACACAGCAGCCCTGACACCGAGTTAAGCTGAGCGGACAACATCTCGTTTGCCCTATCTATCGCTCTCATATCTATTTTTAACGTGAACAGCAGCGAGGTGGCACAGCCTATTCTTCTGATGTGATGTGTAAGTCTGCTGTACGCGTGTGTGTGACATTGTATTTATTTTACTAAGTGATTATTCTAATGAAGACTAATTAAATCCTTCTCCGCCTCTCTTTCCATCTCTCTGCCCCTCTTTCTCTTTTCCAGGAGGCAGTTTGGGCTTGTTATGGGGGTGACCGGAAGGAGAGAGTGACAGAGGAACAGTGATGCTACTGTTTACATAACGAGAGACACACACACACACATTCACATACACACACACGCTCAAATCGCCAGTGCAGGACATACACACTTGCTTAAACACTTCCAAACATACACACACACAGACACGTATTCAAGGGACTCTCGGACTGAGTCACCACACACTCAGAGGCACAGAATCACTGACTCACACACAGAACCAAACACACACACACACACACTCATACACACGAGGAAAAGGTTGTTTGCAAGAGCCAGGACTGTGTGTAGTGTGTGCTATGGGCCAAGCTGAACAGCAGCTGTGTGTGAGTGTTGGATACCTCTGAAGGGTCAACGCAGCCGCAACCCTCCCCCAGTCCCCTCCTCCTACCCTCCCATCCCTAATCTCCCAGCTACCCCTAAACACACCATCATGTCCGAGCCGAGGACCAGGAGAACTCCCTCGTCTCCTCTCCCGTCCTTTTCCTCCCTGCTCGGGTTTCTTTCCCTCTTCCTCTCCCTCTGCCTCTCCCTTTGTCTCTATCCGGCCTCCTCATCGGCGCAGCAGACTGTGCCCGTCATCTCCACGGCGCAGGGCCGCATCCGTGGCATCCTGACCCCGCTGCCCTCCGACCTGTTGGGGCCCGTCATCCAGTACCTGGGGGTACCATACGCAAGGCCTCCTACGGGGGACCGCCGCTTCCAGCCGCCCGAGCCTCCTTTACCCTGGCCAGGAATACGAAATGTGACACAGTTTGCTCCCGTGTGCCCGCAGTCACTGGATGAGAGAAGCATGCTGGGAGATATGATGCCGTCCTGGCTCACGGCCAACCTGGATATAGCGGCGACGTACCTCACTCACCAGAGTGAGGATTGTCTCTACCTCAACATCTACGTGCCCACGGAGGAAGGTGAGTGAACCCAAAGGTGTGCACAGACTGTCTCAGGGGAGAGGGTGAATATGCATGCATGGTTAGGTTCATTTTGGCCTAAAGGCTAACCAGAGTGGCAACAAAGTGACACTGGCTAACCAGAGAGGTACTAAGCAGTGCCTGCAAGAGGGTTTTGAGGGCATTTTGTCTTTGACAAATGATTAAAACATGGAAGTGTCCTGTCAGGGCACAGACATACCCTTGTTAAATAAATAAATAAATAAATGAAAGCCCCCTCCACCCCCATCCACCCAGTTCCCTCCACCCCGCACTCCGGTGCACGCCGCTGGTTGACACTTAATATGCAGACACCTGCGTCAGTCGCCAAGGGGTTTACGCCTTTACTTGTGGAGGAAAGTGGGAAGGACACAGACTCACTCATGCATACATATTGGTTCATACACATGCATGTGACCCTACACTCACATACACACACAAACACGCATGCACGATGGCAAGCATGAACGCAGCCTCAATTTATATCCACCCGCTCAGAAAGGAAGCATAGGGAAGCAAGGGAGCCACAAACTTTATGCTTTTGTATGTATAAACCCACAGAGTGATTAGGGCTAAGGCTGATATACATACAAATGGACAGGTGGACAGTCAGTCAAGCACACACACACACCCACCCACA
>NW_023339672.1:1922-2065 GCF_004916995.1 Morone saxatilis
CACACACACAAACACATACATATAAAGTCGATATGGACATTTATACAAACAACAGACAGAAAGGAGGCAGAAGGAAGGTGGGTGGATCTGATTATGTGTAGCACTGGCATCAGGTGCTTCAATCATCTATCTATCTATCTATC
>NW_023339673.1:0-2824 GCF_004916995.1 Morone saxatilis
GGGCCAGAGGCAGGCGCACTCAAAATTTCTTTAGGAATTTTCTAGTTATTGTCAATCTTCTCCCATCGTTGTGGCGGTTGTCGTTGTCATCATCTTCTTTATGTTCATTATCATCAGTCATTTCTATATGTACAGTTGTTGCTACTGTTGTTGCTTTGCACCTTGGTCTCTGTCTCTGTCCTTCTCTCTTTACCCCCTCTACTAACCTCTGTTATGAATTGGCACTATACAAATACAACTGAATTGAATTGAGCTAGCTGCTGTTCAGACTCTCCGTGTCTGTGCTGGCAAAACAGAGTCCACTGAAGCCTTTACAGTCACATTCACAGTTTCACGGACTCCCAAGTGGAGGCAAGGAGACATAATTTCACCTGAGAAAATAGAATGAAACCTGGCAAGTTATTTTCAATAAAAGTGAAGAAACATTTTAAGTGTGATGTTTAGACTAGACTAGACTGATCCGCTCCTCCTCTTTAAAGGAGGGAGCCTTAAAGATACCTCCTCTACCCCCCTTACCTCCTGACACACAGCCGCCCAAAATGACAGGAGACGCTGCATTCAGTGTATAATTGTATGTATGAATGAGTATTGTAAAGAGCTTTGAGTGATTTGTAGATGTCCATTTCCATGACATTTTTTAACCATGAAGTTAACTAGACAACTACTGTAACTCAGTAGATATATCACATCAAAGAGCTGTTTGTAATGAATCTGTCTTTCTCTACCATGCTCACAGATCACATCCACATCCACCATTAGGCTGTCATGTTTAATTGATACCTCTGTTACCTGCACTACTGTGTACCTTGGTGAAGCAGTGTGCCCTAAAAATTCTGCTGGTTTGAAAGGGAGGTTTCATTATATAAGATTAAGGGTATACAACTGTAGACTGGTTTTTGACAGCTTCTGCTTATCATAATGAGCTTAATACCTAAATTATAATCTTTTAAACAGACAATTCCAATATCCTACAGAAAGAACAGTATACATATTTGAGTGTGAGTGTGTGTGTGTATGTGTGTGTAAGGGATATCAAAAGATAATTAAAATCACACACACAGTATTTTAAGAGAATGACACACAAGGAAATACAGACATGGCTGATTAGGTAGAAGACAGTAATAATGAGTCAGTGCTATGTGACTTTGGTGAAACCTGCAGTCTTGATCAGGCACTTTTGATATCACATCTGTGTGTGTGTGTGAATATCATAGTATTTGAGTACTTCCCATTCATGCTGTTGTAATCAGCATGAATGGGAATTCTATTCTAACCTAGGCTAACCTATTAGAGGGGTAACCTATTAATTACAATGGTTCTGTTAAAAACTGGTGGAAAAAACAGAGGCTGGTTAGCACCAAGGTTCCAAGAATTTTGAACAGAACTGGTTCAAGAACTAGAGCCAATTGGGTATTTCAAACCATAGTCATAATTTAGCTGACATGTATAACTAGGCCTGCACTATATGGTAAAAATATCAAATTGTGATTATTTTCACAGATATTGCTACTGCAATATGATTCTCAATAAGTGGAAATTAGCATTTTGCATCACAAATTACATTTATATTTAAAAAAACTCAAAATCATGATGGTGTAAAAAATGTTGTTGTCTGTACCAAACAAACATGTTTTCTGAAATCTGGGGAACAATATTTGTAGGACAGGGCATCTTTTCAGCACTAAAGTACTTCATTATAAGGCTGTTTTGTCATCATCTGTCTGTCATTTTACCTTTATTAAAAAATTGCAGCTTCTTCTACATTTTGCACTTGATAATATTTAAATTAATTGTGCAGCCCTATGCATAACTATAAATTATGAGTTTGCTAACATTAAGACTAAGTTTAAGATGAGCTCAATAAAAATATATTAGAAAGTTACAGTGTATTCGTCCCATGTCTCCTTTCATTGCTCCCATTTCACCACACAAAGGTTAGCGTGCATATGTAAAACATTTAAAGGTTTTATGTATGACATTTACTTGTCACTGGGTGCTACACTAGAGCACCTGCATCTCAGACAACTAACTCATTGTTAGTGCTTGTTTTTGCCATTTACCATTTACTATACATGCTGTGGTGTGTTCCAGCTGACATTTGCTGCATACAAATTAATTTTATACATGTGGTGCATTGTGTTGCTGTTATTTAATGTCTGGTTTATGTGTTATGCAGATTTGTGTTGACGCTCATGGACATGTTGTGTGGGCGTGGGCCTTATGCCTGAGGCTTTAAGTGAAGTGAAGTGCAGCCCTCTTCATCTTCTCAACTGTTTATACAGCACACTCCTCATTTTGCCATTAGTCATCACAAACACATTTGCACACAGACACATTTACATCAAATGCATCTATGTATAAATATCTATAAATGTGAGTACTCCTTTTTAATGCATACATCAATGCATGTGAGGACCTACCCACATACAGATGTGTCACCAGTATGAAGTATTGAAGCAAAGTGGGGCACACACCAAACATAACACACACCATTACTTGCACATAGTAATAAAAAAAAAAAAGTTAAGAAGTTGTTTTTAAATAAATAATTAATCCAATCTACACACACTTACACATTGATTTCTGTGAGTAACCCTCCTTAAGTCCAACTCTAACCCTCATCCTGCTCCTTCACCCACCCATAGCCGTAGTTACACAATGTCTGGGCAGCTTGCCCCCATTTGTCCAGACTGCCTCTTGTTTGCCTTTGTGAGTATAATTCAGTCTCCGCTTTTCATGCTTGGTGTTGGGACCAGCTCTCCGCTTTCTTTGTCTCTGACGGTTTCTGTGCCATGCTTTCTCATTCTAATTCAATTCAATTCAA
>NW_023339674.1:0-3255 GCF_004916995.1 Morone saxatilis
CTAAAATCCAGAACAAATACCTGTCGGTACCACAGCCATGTTGGAGAAAGTGTGGGGCAACAAATGTAGATCATTCTCATGTTTTTTGGCTTTGCCCTAAAATTATAAAATTTTGGGAGGATGTTCACCTGGTTATTGTCAGAATTCTGGATTATGATATACCTAAGTCATGTGTATTACTTTACTTTGGCAATATGACAGGGAATGTTGTGTTAAAAGAGGACAGATACTTGTTGAAAATCTTGTTAGCAGCTTGTAAAAAAGCAATTACGAGAAAATGGTACAAACCAGATCCACCAACACAAGATGACTGGCTGAAAATTGTGAATGAAATATATGTCATGGAGCAGTTGACCCATAAGATAAGGACCCAAGAGGAACAAAGTCAGGAAAAGTGGGAGAAATGGACTGTCCACACATCAACGACAGGACAAGGACTATCACACTGACATTTTCACTGGAACAAACTGTAGAGACATGGCAATCCAGTTTTTTTTTTGTTATTACCTTCTGTCCCTTAACACCCAGCCTGGTTTACATAACAAAACCCTGTTATAATTTTATTTCCAGGGAGGCGGGCAGTATGCAATGGACTGCACGCTCCCAGGCCAGTGCACTGGAAGCCTAGCCGGCCTTACCAAATTCATTTATACAAACCTAACCCTAACCCTAACCCCTTCAAGCATCCTGTGAGTGGTGCTATAGTGACGTGCGGGTTGTCTCACCCTAACTTCAACAGTTCTCTATTCTTGCGGGCAGAGTACTACCTCAGGAACATGAGCGACCTCGCTGACAGGATGGTGGGTCAGCTGCAGTGCCAATTGGAGCAGGTGGTGCATTTCGAGGATGTAGTGCCAGGCATGCTCGAACCATCTTAGCACTTAAATCTCTCCGCACTTACCTGCCTCCTGGAGGAACATGCCCTCCTTTTACCTTTCCAGGACACTGCAACCTTCACTCTGGGTTCATTGATCAGGGATGTCCTGCGGCACATGGTGGACGACCTTAAAAAAATATTTGTGGACAACATCGGAGTGGCACGCTTCGACGCCACATGGAGGGCATTCCAGTATGAACTTGCCCTTGAGGAAGTGTTCTACGGCCGTCCTCTGTCACCACTGGACTTCACACTCAGTGTGTCTCTGGGTACAAGTTCAGTGAGTAACAAGAGCCTCACGAAACAGCGAAGCTTCATTGCACTGGCACCTCACTCAAGGGCAATCTCAGAGGAAACGCCACCCCCACTCCACTACTGGACAAGACAACCCCTCCAGGTGATGCGCATTGAGCGTCTCTTTCCCTTCTGTTAGACGCTAGAGGCAGGAGCAGCAGTTACTGGGGCTGCGCTTATTAGAGTTCTTTTGGGGGACTTCTTCAAGCGCAACACAGAAATTCCCATGATGGCTCTAATGTCCACACATCCACCTGGCAGACTCATTGGTGCCTGGCCTCTCGACACCCTGTGCAAGGACCTTTCTGTGAAGGACTGTTTCCCCCCACCAAACACCTTTACCAGGGCTTGGCTTTTGGTGAAGAAGGTTGGCAAAGATGTCAAGGACTGCCTTATACAAGGCTTCCTTCACATCAAGCTGAACTTCTTCCCAGCCTTCAAATTCAAGGATGTCAGGGGCACAAAGCGGGTTTACTGGAACTTCAATGACTACGTGCAAATCCACCAAAGTTCAAGCAAACCCTTCCCCATTTCTTTGGTGGCCCAAATGACAATGCAGGTGTGTGTGGAGGTGGAGAGGCGGTCACTGACATACTCCAGGAACCTGGAGAAATACAGAGACTATGCCATGGATGGAGAAGGTCCTTGCACGGCTTCCACCAAACTTCAAGAATCTTCCTAACATTCAACTAACAACTGTCACCTTCCTTTCCTGCATCAAGTTCGTGATGAATGGAGACTATGTGGACTTCAATCATCTCAGAGATCTGCTGCAGGAAATGAGCAAGGTTATCTCGCAGGCAGAAATGCAGAAGATGCAGATTCTGTCCAAGTTCACCCTGCCAAAGGTTTACAACGTCATTATATGGAAGCTGCATGAGGAAATTTCCCACCGTGTTCTGCAACCTACTCACCCACTTCTCCCACGCACACCACAGCCAACATGGGAGGAAAGACAAGAGCCCATTCAGCCTGATGAGGATGTTCAGGATGTTGAGCTGCAGGACGATTTGAGGCCAATGGAGAGGTCACAAGCCATTTACCTTCCTGCAAAGACATCAAAACAATGGTCAGCTCAGGAGCTGTCATTCCTCCCGACAGGCAATCAAATACAAGTCAGGACTGCATACCAGGAATACACCCAGAAGTGTAAGGAACACAAAATTCCCATAAGAAGCTACGAAGCTTTCTGTAATAAGGTGCGGAAATCAAAGTCACAGCACTAAGATTCATGGTAAAAATGTTCAAAAGTGGGTGCCAAGTTAGCTCAGTCAGTGGAGCTGCCATAAAAAAACAAAAGAAAAACCCCCAAAAAAGGAGTGAGTGTGTTACTAGAATTAGATTGTTAGTAGTTTAGTTAGGTTAGAATTGTTAACTGTTTAATAGTAGTACTTTAGTAGTAGATTGTTCAATTAGGTAGATTGTTAGATATGTTACTTAGTTAGGCTGTTCATTGTTCATTGTTCATAAAAAAATGAGAAAAAAATAAAAAATACAAAAAAATAAAAAAAAAAACCTCCACATGGACTCTGACGTGGCGTGAGGGCAGGTAGGTAGGACACTTTGTCATTTTTCAACATAGGATCGCTCCATTAACAATGAATGGGACCACGTTCGGTCCAATAACTAGGGTTAGGATATTGGGATATTGAGTCCGCCCCCTCCTGTAACGAGGTTTTGGAGATGCGCGGTCCATCACCCAGTACGCTCTTTTTCCCTGTGTAGGCCGTGTTATTTGTGTATTTTCTTTGCTCATGAGAGCGGCCCTGACGTCTGCCATGTCTGACTGTATGCCAATCTTCATCATTTGTATATCCCATGATCCTCTATGAGTGATCCAATTTTCTGATGGACAGTTAGACGGTGTATTTAAGTAATAATCCTCCCTATACACCACACTGTGTCCCTCTGATGGGCTCTTGACAAGCGGTGTATTTAATTAATTATAGTTTGTATTTATTAAATGCTAAGCTAATGTATTTAACTAATAAGAACAAAAAGACTAAAATTCAAAAACGAAAGTGAAACTTAAAGAGAGACAAAAAGTGTCTTAAGCCTAAAAAGGGTTAGGGACACGGTCAGGT
>NW_023339674.1:3355-9116 GCF_004916995.1 Morone saxatilis
TCCACTAAACCTGGTTCCATAAACCACTGGTTCCACCTTAAACACTGGTTCCACTAAACACTGGGTTTCCACTACAAACACTGGTTCCAACTTAAAAACACTTCTGTTCCACTTGAACACTTCTTCCACCTAAACCCACTGGTTCCAGCTAAACACTGGTTTCACAGTAAACACTGGTTCACTAAACACTGGTTTCCAGTAACACTCTGGTTTTCCCAAACCACGGTGGATCCAACCAAACACTGGTTTCCAGTAACAACTGGTTCCACTAAAACCTGGTTTCCAGTAAACACCTGTTCCACCTAAACACCTGGTTTCCACCTAAACACTGGTTTCACTAACACCTGTTCCACTAAACACTGGTTCGCAGTAACTGGTCCACTAAAACTGGTTTTCCCTAAACACTGGTTTCCACTAAACAACTTGGTTCAGTTAACAAACTGGTTCCACTTAAACACTGGTTTCCACTAAACACTGGTTTCCACTAACCACGTGGTTCCACTGAGGTTGTCAAAGTGAAGATAGATTGATACTGGAAGAGGAGCGACAGTGAAGGAAGGAGCGACAAAGTGAAGGAGGAGCCGACAGTGAAAGGAGGGAGCGACAGTGAAGGAAGGAGTGAATACTGAGGAGAGCGAAGTGAAGGAGGAGCGATACTGAGGAGGAGCGATACCTGAGGGAGGAGCGATGACTGAAGGATGGAGTGGATACTGAGGGAGGAGCGATACCCTGAAGGAGGAGTGAATTACAAATGAAGGAAGGAGTGGATATGAGAAGGGCGTGATACTGAGGAAGGAAACTTCTTCTCCACCCTCATATGCTCCACAGCAGCAAGAGGAGTAAACAGTGACAGGAGCGCTCACTCTGAAGGAGAAATCGAGAAGCAGAAAACTTGTTTCTTGCAAACATTAAAACTTACAGACATTTTCAAAATCGCTGAAAAATAAAACAAAAACAGGTTGAAAACAGCAATTAAAACCATTTGTACATTTAAATTCGATCAAAATATTAAAAACAAACTTTATCTCAGGTCAAGGCGATATGGGGCTTAAATTATCTTCAATATTTATAAGATTGATTAATATTTTATATCTTATCTACAGGTGTTGAAAAATCAATGTATGTAAATATCATAAAACATTAGTAAATATAAAAACCTAATTTGATCCATGATTGCCGAACCTTTGATTTAAAATCAATCAAACGCATCAAATAAAAAATTACAACAAAATATTCAGTTCAGACAAAATCACAGAATCAAAACCTTGAAAAAAACACCATGAGTAGAAAACAACGACAAAATAAACAAAAATCACCAGGCTGATGGCAGAAAAAATACATTTTCTTTAAAAAACTCCAGAAATAAAACAGCTGATGGAGAAAGTACACAGGTAACTGGCAGGTAAGTACTTAGATACTAATACTAATAATACTAACTAATACTGATATTTAAATAATACTACTACTGAATACTGAATAATACTAACTTACTACACTGATAACTAATACTAATAATAAAACTACTACCTGATAACTAATAATATTTATTCCTTCAGGTGTTTGCAGCAAGTTTGTTGAAGGTTTATACTACTACCTGATACAATAATACTACTGACTACTACTGGATACTAATACTAATAATACTTACTACTGGATAATACCCTGGATATTTAAACAATACTACTACTGGATACTTTAATAATACTACTGAACTAATCCCTAAATAATACTCTACTGGATACATACTAACTCACTACTACTAAGTAAATACTACTGGATACTAATACCTATGATACTAATACTAATGATACTAATACCTAATAATACTCCACTACTACCTGATACTACTACTACTACTAAATAATAATACACTTGATATAATACTACTACTACTACAACTGAACTTATACTAATAATACTGACTACTGATATAATACTACTACTACTAATAACATAATACTATCTAACTACTATGAATAACTAAATACTACTACTACTACTAAATTAAATATAACTACTACTACTACTGATATAATACTAATAATACTACTACTGATAACTAATACTGAATATTAAACAATCTAACTACTGGATAACCTATTAATACCCTACTGTACTAAATACTAATAATACTACTACCTTGATACTAAAACTACCTATAACTACTGACTACTACCAATATAATATTAACTGAATAACTGAAATACTAATAATATCTACTACTGATACTATACTAATAATACTAGGTACTGATACTATCAATCTACTCTGATACTAATTAATACTAACTAACTACTACTACTGATAACTAATATAATAAAATACTACTAATACTAAAAATACTACTACTTGATACTAATACTACTACTGATTATAATATAAAATACTACTACTAATACTAAAAATACTACTTACTACTATGAACCAGTGTTAAGTGGAACCAGTTTTAGTGGGGATATGATACAACGCTCCATCTTTGTCGCTCACTCTCTTGCTCTCCCTCTCTCTCTCGCTCACATGCTCTGGTCAGCGCCACAAACTGGCCAGAACACGTGTGTGTGTGTGTGTAATATATCCGAGAGCTGATTGGTCTCTTGGACGGTGAGTGAAAGCTGTTGACAGGAGGTCTCACTCTGATGAAATGTGTTTGTTGAGGAGAATGTTATGAAGACAGAAGATGTCCACAATGTGTGGCTGCGGCTGTAACACACAGTTTGTTATTTTATTTTGTTGTTGTTTTTTTTGTTTGTGTTTCTCTAGGCCACAGTTTAGGTTACGGCTTTGTTAACTTTGTTAACCCTAGTGATGCAGAGAGGGCTATCAGTACCCTCAATGGCCTGAGGCTACAGTCTAAAACTATCAAGGTAAAGTGCCACAGGTGCTCTTTGATTTTCCTGTCTCAACTGATGTGTTATGTTCCCTGGACAGTAGAGGGCGCTCTCTCCTGCAAACTGTCTGATGGATGAAGGTATTTTTTTCAAACTCTGCTGTCACCTTGTTCAATCATTTTGAATATCGACACGTGTTGACACCGAATCTGTGACTTTCTTCAGTTCAGTGTGACACCGTGCCGAACTTTTATTTTCATAAATTTATGTTTTTATTTTGACAGAGCCTAATGATCTGAGCCTGTTTGGATGCAAATATTTTGTCTTTTGTTTCTCTTTTGTTTGGGACAATTCTGGATAAGTGTTGTTTTTGTTTACATTGAATATTTAAACTTTTAAAATAACTCTGGATTTTATTTAACGACTGATGTAACTTTATTTTATTTTGTTGATTTGAATTCTTTCTGGTCGCATTGACGCTGGACTGAGACACTTCCTGTTTCCACTCGCAGGTTTCCTTCGCGCGGCCGAGTTCCGACATGATCAAAGACGCAAATCTGTACATAAGTGGGCTACCACGGACGCTGAGTCAGCAGGACCTGGAGGACATGTTCACTCGCTTCGGACACATCATCAACTCCAGAGTGCTGGTGGACCAGGCCTCCGGTAATGCACATGCTCAGTAACCACAGTGTCACCTGACCAATCACAGCCCTTCAGTGCTGATACATCTAACCTTCCATCTTATTGGCTCTAGGTCTCTCACGGGGCGTGGCCTTCATCCGGTTTGATAAGAGGTCTGAGGCAGAGGACGCCGTCAAACACCTGAACGGGCACACGCCCCCCGGCAGCTCTGAGCCAATCACAGTTAAGTTTGCTGCCAACCCAAATCAAGCCAGGAACTCCCAGATGATGTCACAGATGTACCACGGCCAATCACGGCGCTTTGGAGGACCCGTCCATCACCAGGCCCAGAGGTTCAGGTATGCTCACCTGTTGGCGCTGTCCACTGTAACAGATTACTGCCCTCTTGTAATCAGATTACTAATCCAGCCCTAATGGTCACCTTGTAGGTTTTCTCCAATGAGCGTGGACCACATGGGCAGCGGGGGTGGAGTCTCCGGGAACTCGTCCAGCGGTTGGTGCATCTTTATCTACAACCTGGGTCAGGACGCAGACGAGGCCATCCTGTGGCAGATGTTCGGGCCATTCGGCGCCGTAGTCAATGTGAAAGTCATCCGAGACTTCAACACCAACAAGTGCAAAGGCTTCGGCTTTGTTACCATGACGAATTACGAGGAGGCTGCCATGGCGATCCACAGCCTGAACGGGTACCGACTGGGAGACAAGGTCCTGCAGGTGTCCTTCAAGACCAGCAAGGGACACAAGTAGAGCGAGGAGGAGAAGTGAGAGAGGAGGAGGAGAGTGAGAGGAGGAGGAGAAGAATAAGAGGACGACAAGTCAAAAATATTTTCAGTTTCCAGGAAGTTGCATTTGTGTCAGTGTTTTTTTCTTTTTTTTCCCAGCATGCCCGGTTTCTTTCAAGCTGTGTGACGTCACTTGTTGCCGTGAGTGTTGAAATTATCAGAGGTTTTAACGTCTGTACCAGAAGTCAGAATTTAAGTTCTTCACTCAGCTTTGTATTTTTCAGTTTTCATTAATTAATATAAATAAAATTTGATTATTGGATAAAAACAAAGTTTGTTCATGTCAAAGAATCTCTGTCATCAGTGTTAGGTGATTGAAAGCTCTCTGGCCCAATAAGCACACAGGAGGCGGGGCTTAAACCGAACAGGAAGTGAAACTGATCTTTTTTTTCATTTGTATTTTTTATTGCAGCTTCATTGTGATGTTGGATTGTTTATTCAATAATAAATCTGTTTATGGAAAACTTCTCATGTCTGTTCACTGAGAAATATTTAATGAATATAACAAGTTAAAGCTTTGTTTGTTGTGGTGTTGAACCCGTCCTGATGGCTGTTGCACAAAACTTAAATTAAATTCTGGATTAGTTGTGATTTTTCAGTTATTTTGCATGATCCAGACCCTGGATTCATACTAAATGTGTCAGGCTGTGGACTTAGTCTCTGACGCTAAAAGTGAAGACCTTCCGTTCTTGAGTTATTCGACCGAACGTGCGTCTATTCAGTGTTAATTGAGCGATCCTATGTTGAAAAAATAGTGTCACACCTAGTATGGACTTTTCCGAAAGTGTCCAGGAGCACATTTCAGCCATCTTGGCTGAGAGTCACTATTTCTTTCTATCAAAAAATAAAAAAAGCAAACAACTAAAGGCGTTTTCAATATGAAAGCATAATTCCCACAAAATAAAACTTTTTTTAACAAGAAAATAAAAAATAAAAGCAATCAAATAAAATTGTGTGCCAATAAAATCAATAAAACAAATGCAACGTTTCGACCCTAATGGGTCTTCCTCAGGTTGGCACACAAAGACTATCAAATGTCCAGAAAACGATGTGGGCTTCATTGATAACTGGCAGCCTTTTTGGGGAAAACCTGGTCTGATTAGGAGAGACGGCATCCATCCCACTTTGGATGGAGCCGCTCTCTTATCCAGGAATATGACAAAGTTTATAAATCCTGACAGTCAGAGCTTTTGGAGACCAGGAAGCAGAGTTGCTGCTCTTACACACTTCCTCTGCTCTTCCACGGGAGTACGCCAGTCACCCACCCCAAACAAAACCCGCATAGCAGATGTGTTGTTCCCGCGACCACCGCCGTTGACAATTATTTAAAGAAATAAAAACACGAGGAGTCTAGAACAGTGAAAGATCTACATTAACAGCAAGAGTTAAAACTAACTCCTCCAGTACGCACAACATACAAGAATGAAATGTGGACTGTTAAAGTATCAGGTCTCCTGTCCTCGTAAAGCTGTGCTTTAGTGAATCGAATTCAACTATCAGCATATT
>NW_023339674.1:9141-11219 GCF_004916995.1 Morone saxatilis
ACTACTGATACTAATACTACTACTACTACTACTGATACTAATACTAATAATACTACTACTGATACTAATACTACTACTACTAATACTAATAATACTACTACTACTACTGATACTAATACTAATAATAATACTACTGATACTACTACTGCAGGTAGTACTAACCCTCTATCAGGTTCACTTGCAGTATTAGTACTGTAGTACAACATGTCCTTACAGTAGTTCTACTCATACGTCCTATAGCTCAGTCATACTGTGGTATTTATAGGCACTAGCAGCTTTAGCACTAAGCACATAAAGTAGTACTACAGTACTGTTAGTGTGTAGTAGTACTACAGTGGTAGTACTGTAGTACTGTGATAGTGTACTGTACTACTGTGGTAGTACTGTAGTACTGTTAGAGTGTAGTAGTACTACCACTGTAGTACTGCAGTACTGTTAGAGTGTAGTACTACAGTAGTACGCAGGAGTAATGCTGCGGTACTTTTGAATGTGCGTGTGAAGCGGTTGCAGCTCGGGCCGTTGACGTTGTGCTGTGGTGGAGGTTTGGTGTTGTGGTACCGGTACCGGTCCCGGTCTGCAGTAGTAGTTACCTGCCACTTTGTCCCGGATGAGTTTGGCGGACTCGACGTCGCCGACGCTGCTGAACAGACTGCGCAGCTCGTCCTGGCTCATGCTCTGCGGCAGGTAGTTAACGATCAGGTTGGTTCTGGAGTCATCGTCCTCCATCATCTGCTCGCTGTAGCCGTTGTCATACAGCTCCTGAGGACACACACACACCTTTATGACATCACACACACCTGCGGCTCCCACAATGCAACTCTCTGGAACACACGGCGGTGGCGCTCACCTTTCCAACGGATCCTTTGGCGGCGTGTTGACCATCTCTGACATCACTCTGAGATGTCTGAACTTCACACACCTGAGACACACAAATCATTAATCCACCTGTGTCCGATCGGGGAGTTATTGATCCGATCGGGGAGTTATTGATCCACTCACCTTCAGGTACCTGATGTGTCCTCGTCTCAGCGCCATGAAGATGAATTAGGTGTTTCACTGCGTCTGAAAGACACCAGCTTCCTGTTATTGATTGTTCCTATTGATTAGTGATCAGCAGTGATCAGTCGGGCATTAACATGTGATCTGGCTTATCAGTGATCTCTTTACTGTCAGCTGATCGATAGACAATAATCAGTCCGGGACAAACTGCACCATCAGGAGCGTTTCCCGCCCGGGTCTGGTCCCAGGTGATCAGGTGAGCTCTGTGTTTGTGATCGATTAACGACACTAAGCTAACAACGTTAGCCACATGTTAGCACCGTGCTCACACAAAGAGGCGAGGCGGCTAACGGCGGGAGCTAACACTGCTAACACACGTCATGTTTCTTACCTGTATCGGGGGCGGACAGGTGAGTGGCAGTCTGCCTCTTTAATATCGATCCGAGAATAGATGTTGTGCTGATGCTAAGCTAACAAACCTGCAATTAAACAGCAGTTTCTTGTTTAGCTGTTAGCTTCTCTGCGCTCCACACAAAGACACCAAATCTCACTGCGTGCAGCACAGTATCGCGAGACTACAGCTGCTTCTTCGTCTGTCATTGCAGATGGTTGGAGGCTCAGCTGATTACCGCCACCTGCTGGAAACTTTCATATTAACATAAATTAAAATCAACATTTATTAATGTTTCTGTGAGAGATAGAGGGATGTTTCATAGCCACAAAGAAACATAAATATATTCTATAAACACTTTTATAACATAAATAAATTCTATAAAAATAAATAAATTCTATAAACATAAATATAACCAGAAATAAATTCTATGAACATAAATACAAATATACATATATTCTGTAAACATACATATATTAGCTTATAGTTAGGGCAGGATCAGGTGAGTCCTGAACCATCTCTTCCCATGGATTTCCCATGATGCACTAACCTCCTTTCTTCCTCGCTCTCTCTCTGTCTCTCTCTGTCTCTCTCTCTCTCTCTGTCTCTCTGTCTCTCTCTCTCTCTCTCTCTCTCTCTCTGTCTCTCTCTCTCTGTCTCTCTCTGTCTCTCTCTCTCTCTCTCTCTC
>NW_023339674.1:11319-15777 GCF_004916995.1 Morone saxatilis
AAGACATTCGTATTTTTTTTTGTTTTCTTTCAGGGGAAAATGCTCAGATTTAATCTTTAAATAGAATTAATTAGTTTTCTTTTCTGTCAGCAGTTTTAGAAGGGGCTGCATTTTCATAAATTAAAGCAGAAATTTCAGTTTCAAACTGATAGTTGTTTGTTGTTTCAAAACGTTATTTTCTGGAAACAAAAACCAACATTGAGCCCTAAAATGAATGTAGTAATAATAATAATAATAATAATAACCACTGTATTTTGTTGCACACGATCAGATAGAAGAACAAGTCACGATTTGACTGAATTACGGCTTGGCAGTGAAGACCCATAAATGTATTGATCAGTTTAGTAACAACTGTGTTATTGATGGTGGAATGAAAACATGGTCTGTCTTATTTTACTTTTTGGGTCGAGCAGCTGAGTGAAGTTTTTCGTGTCTGGCAGGTGAATTTTATTTCAATAAACTGGTTGCAGAAAATAAAAAAACAAACTTTGGTGTTTACATGAGCCAATCAGAACAGACATTGGAACACCATTTAGCATTAATCAGGCAGTATATCATTTAATTAATGGATGATTTATGTTATGTTACACAACTGTTTGTTGACTACTACAGTTAGAATGGTAGATCTTCAGCGTGGTTTTCAGTTCAGGGATTTAGAGTTCATCACAGCACAGAGACAGCACTGGTTAAAGTTAATAATGACTTTTTGATTGCTTTTGACAATGGACTTGTCTCTGTACTTGCTATTTTATTAGATCTTAGTGCTGCCGCCATTTGACACCATTGACCGATTATATTCTATTACAGAGACTTGAGCATCTAATTGGCATTAAAGAACCCGCACTAACTGGGTTTTAAGTCATACGTTCTCCAGTTTGCTTACATGTTAACAATGAATCTTCCATAAAATACTTACAGTTAGTCATGGGAGTTCCACAAGGCTTCTTTACTTGGACCAATTCTATTTCTTCACTTTATATATGCCTCCCTTAGGCAACATTATTAGGAATCACTCCATTAAAGCTCCAGTGTGTAACATTACTGTGATCTAATATTCATGGGTATGCTTTCATTAGTGTACAAACAGTTCAAAATAATCATTTTAATCTACAGAGGGAGGGGTCCTCTTCTATTAAGTCTGCCATGTTTCCTCAGTAGCCCAGAACGGACAAACCAAACACTGGATCTAGATAGGAACTTTCATGTTTTTCGCTTGTTTCTTGGCCATTGTAGTTTCCCCTTCGTGCTTGAAAGGGGAGGGTGAAGTGAGGAAGTTGTAATCTGCAACTACAGAGCTTGATGGCACTGAATCCTACACATCCTCTCCCTCTGAAGGATTTAACTAGAGATGCTTCAGTTTATCATTTCTTTAATTTGTCTGAAAATATAAACAAACATATGAAAATACATGTGACAAAATACTGCAGAGGTCTCTTTAAATACTATAAATATTTAAATGAGCCATTTCAAATAACATCAGTTAACTTGACCTAATTTTATATGTTTATTGACAGCAGGCGTGAAGGTAAAGACAGAATGAATAAAGTTGGTAGTCCATGTTTGAGTCTTCTTTTCTTCATTTTGGTGCGACAAGCTGTAAAGAGCTTGTTACTGCCCCCCTGAGGCTGGAGAGCAGAAAACACACAGTATAGTTATTGAGTTGATGTTTTTCTGCCACTGGAGGCAGCACTGAGCCTATTTTTCCTTAAAACAAACTGAACTTTATGTTTCAATGTTACAACAGACAGACTTAAAAACAAATGTTCATCACATTTGCAGCTTTCCTATAAACTACTAGTCATTTCACAGGTAAACACAGGTGACCATAATGAGTCACCATGAATCATCAGTTCAGTTCAATTTGTTATCAACGTGTTCTGGAGTTTTAGTTCTCAAAGGTGTTTGAAGTGAGGTTCAAGTAGTTACCCTCAGACAGTGCTGTGGTATATAGTGGTTGTAATCGGTCAGTGCTACATTCACCGTGGAATTGTCCTCCGGTGCCGGAGCACCCGTATGGTTGCCGTAGTGTTCTGGGTCAGAAGGTGGGTCACCTGGTCCAGACTGAGACAGGCCACCTTCTCCCCGTTTACTTCCAGGATCTCATCTCCAACCTCCAGCAGGCCAGCGTACAACTTCTCAGTGCTGCTGTCCACCATGTCCTCCACATATACACCTACAGTACACATTATCATACTGTTAGTACACTGTCAGGGATCCATCTTTGGTCTCTTTATCTGATACTATTGATCTGCTGTTAATTTACCCCAAATCAATATCCACATGTATGTAATGTGTCTCACTCTCAATGCGTCTCACTCTCTACAACAGTCAGGGCGTCCTCTACCTTTAATGATTAGTAGTAGTATTAGTTGTATTAACAGTACTATTTGTAGTATCTGTAGTACCAGAGTCGGGGCGTCCTCTCCCTCTGCTGATTATGAATCCATACAGTCGGTTCTTCAGTTGACCGACCTCCAACAGAAACGTTCCATCAGAACAAACCTGAAGAACTCGACCAACAGAACGGACTGAAGACGGACGACCAACATCCTCGAGACTGAGACACCGATGCAGGAACCTGACAGACAGACAGACAGAGAGTACTGAAGCTGTGATCGACTGATGTGGGAACAGATTATTAAATCAGAAACTGGTGTGTTACTGCTCAGCAGCTGGTCTGTAGTCAGCTGAACGATCCTTCTTCTTCTTCTGTTCTGACACGAAAATCTGAACTGATGGTGACTTTCTCAACTGCAAGAAAGGTGACCCCTGCTGACGAAGAAGAAGAAGAAGACAGAGGAGAAGATAAAGAAAAGGAGTGACCTCTGTTGGACAGACACTGAAGTTAATGCTAAAAACTGATAGCTGATGATCTTCTCACCACACTGAGCGACTGAACAGACAGGGTTTTCTTCAGCAGACCGGAGGACTTCCTGCGACACAAGAGGTCGGGGTCAGATTCAGAGGGGTCAGATGCTGAGGAGTCAGGGCGTGAGCTGAGGCGGTCAAGGCTGCTGGTCCGACTCCTGCTCAGTCTGACGGTGGAGAAAAGATGTCGCAGCGAAAGACGAGAGGATTGATTTCTTCTGAAGCTGAAACAGAGAGGATTATTGATAACTGATGGTAAAGATACTTTATCAGTCAACTGTAGTTCAATGTAGCTGGTCAGCTGTTGGATCAGGACTTTCAGCAGAGGTTATACACTCACTGTTTAGGAAGTGAGGCATCATCACTGTGAAGTTCTGCTGTCATTGGCTGTATGATCTGTCCATCACTGCTGCTGTCTGGTGTGGGTGGGGCTTGGCACTCTGCTTTAAACCAATCAGAATGATATGTGTAATGTAAAGTGTCAGTGAGGTCAGCTGATGAACGCTGAAGAAGAAGAAGAAGAAGAAGCTAATGGTCTCACCTGTTAAATCTGAGGTCCTCAGTGAGGAGGAGGAGTTCTTTGTCCTGAGATCCAGACTTCGTTCCACCACACAGGGGCTCCTCTCCTTCAGCTCTGCCCGAGATCGGAGCTCTCTGTGGGACTCCTCCTGGTTCTGGTTCAGGTTCTTCCCTGCCTTTGTACCATTGAGCCTGATCTGTGACATCATTGCTGATGTCACAGGAGGAGACAAGAAGGAGGGGCATTTGGAGATGGGCGGGATTAGATCTGAGGGCTGAGTAGGAGTGGTCAGCTGGTTGGGGGCGTAGGGGTTGATTGGCAGGTCTGTGTTGGGCGTGGCCTGAGGGGGGGTCACCTGGTTTTCATTACGTTCCACCTGATTGGTCCTCTTCCTCACCTGGTTGTTCATGACACATCGATCCCCACCCCCTCCACCACTGGTCTCACCAGCTGTGATGGAGCCGATGTAGGTCTCTCTGATTGGCTCAGTCCACAGGTTGAGGCTGGGCTTGTATAGACTCCGGCCCCAGTCTTCAGGTATACGTGGTTGTAGACGGAGGTTCAGGTTGATTTCACCTCCTAAAACTGTCCCACAGGAGTCACACTGATCCACCCTTCCTGCTGGCATCAGTTCTGTCTGCTGTCTCTCAACAACAGGCCGCACCCCCTTCATCCCTGCCCTGCCGTTGACGTACAGGTTCAGGTCTGGTTTAGAGAGCAGGACACCTGTCCCTCGATGCCCCACCCGTCTTCTTTGTCGCTCCAGGTAACGAGACTCTGCCTCAGTCTCTGTCTCATCTTCGAATCGGAGACGACGAGATGGAGACGCTGCCGGGGGGCGTCTTCTTGTTGAGCCAACAGCCAATTTGCTGCTGGACGAGTCACTCAGATGTCCCGATAAAGAGGCCATGCCCTCCGACCTCACCTGGACAGGATGTAACCTGACCCCCGACCTGTGAGCAGACCACAGTTAGAGGGAGCCAGAGTCCAGCAGAACTGGGATCATACTTTTACTAAAATGTACAGTCAGGATGTTAGTTATGTCCCTGTTGACGTGCTACGGTAAGCGT
>NW_023339674.1:15877-16650 GCF_004916995.1 Morone saxatilis
AGTGTCTCTGGGTCAGTGTCTTTGGGTCAGTGTCTGTAGGTCAGTGTCTCTGGGTCAGTGTCTTTGGGTCAGTGTCTGTTGATCTGTGTCTCTGGGTCAGTGTCTGTTGGTCTCTGTCTCTGGGTCAGTTGTCTTTTGAAGCTTGGGTGTCTGTTCACTGTCTCAGCATCTGAGAGCATATAATCAAATGCTGGTCTGATTGTCTCACCCAGCAACAGTGGGATCCACAACCTGTAGAGGGTTAGGGTTAGACAGACAGACAGACAGATATAGTGTTATCGTGTGTTATTATTATATATATTATATATAATATATATATGATGTAATAAATATATATTATATATATTTAATTACCATTAAACACATTATTTTTATATGTGCACATGAATATCAAAGGAGACAAAACGTCACAACAGACGTCAACAGTTTGTTCGCTCTACTGAAGCATCTGTGTGTCTGTGTGTGTGTGTGTGTGTGTATGTGTGTGAGTTTGTGTCAGCTTCATGTCTTATTAATTAACCTCCAGGGATTCAGCCTGTTTAAAGTGCACAGCTACTAGTAGTAGTAATAGTACTAATATTAGTAGTAGTAGAAAGATTAGTAGTAGTAGTAATAGTACCGATATTAGTAGTAGTAGTAATAATAGTAGTTGTAGTAATAGTACTGATATTAGTAGTAGTAGTAGTAATATTAGTAGTAATAGTACTAATAATAGTAATAGTACTGATAATAGTAGTATAAACTGTGTGAAGGCTCACACAGTTACAGTGTGA
>NW_023339674.1:16673-18189 GCF_004916995.1 Morone saxatilis
AAGTGGAAAGTGGAAACAACGTTCATGTTTGTGTTTTTCTGGTTTCAAACTGTTGCTTTTTTAGCTCAGTATTGTCTAGCAGTCTGTGTGTGTCTGAATCTCTTCTGGTCTCTTTAATGAAAGCCCAATAAATTAATAAGCTGGTTCAATGACCTGCTAGTAGAAAGCAACTGTTAGCTTTGTACCACTACATAATTTATTGTTGACTAACACTATCACCGTTTGTCAGAATACTTAAGTTAGTATCGTGGATCACGTTAGGGGAAGCTAACATTAGCTGGGGAAGTCGTTCTACAAGCTAACGTCTAATTGTTTAAGTTGCATGTGAACCCGTTCACTCATTGGCAATAAAAAGTGACTGATACATAAAGATAAAGACATATGAAACCCATAATAAAACCCACTGAACAATCAACCTATGTGAACATATTAATTTAACTGCAGTCACTGGTAGTGTTTCTTGTCTTATTTAGTGTGATGATTATCTGTTCTGTTGTGCTGCTGAACTCCAGTCAGCTAACTCGACTCTTCATATGGTGATGGGGTTCAGAAGCTCAGCAACACAAGTATTGGACCTGGCCCAGCCCCCGTCTGGCTCCGCCTCCTGCAGCAGTGATGAGGACTCCCCTGTGTCCAGCTGCGTCTCAATTCATAAGGTCCACCACAGACCCACCTGGACAGTCTGATGAGCTGTGACTCTTCTGAACTCCTGGTGCACACCTGGACCTGTGTCACACCTGTCGGAGACCGGGGGGCTTTCTGTCTCTGAGCCAGAGGGTTCAAGTGAACAGCAGGACCCTCCAACACCTGCAGACCAACCAGAGAACACACCTGGATGACAATCAGAGAGCACATAGAACAGGTGTTCAGGAAGATTGACAACGAGAAAATATATACAGCAAGGACAGGATAATGTAATAATATAATGTAATATAATATAATGTAATAATATAATAAAATATAATATATGATATAATATAATGTAATGATATAATGTGATGTAATAATATAATAAAATATAATATAATATAATATAATATAATGTAATGATATAATGTAATGTAATAATATAATGTAATATAATGTAATATAATATAATGTAATAATACACACACACACACACGCGCACAGTGAGTGCTGATGTAAACAGTCTGTGGTCTCGTCAGGTTAATTAGTCCTGACGACCTGCTCAGTTTAATCCTTCTTCCTCTGTCAAACCAACCAATCAGAGCTGTTGATGTCATTCTCTCCCCTCCCCCACCCTGTGTGTCTGTGTGTTCAGTGTCTTTGTGCGGTTGCCGCGGCAGCAACAGTTTGAGGACGGAGCTTTTATGAAGCGTCACTGCGTTCCTCTGAGAGCCGACCACGACCTGCTGACCCCCGGCACACTGTGAGTACATACAGTACACACACACACACAGTGAGTACATACAGTACACACACACACAGTGAGTACATACAGTAAACACACACACAGTGAGTACATACAGTACACACTGTGAGTACATACAGTACA
>NW_023339674.1:18289-20087 GCF_004916995.1 Morone saxatilis
ACATGCTAACAGGCTAACAGGCTGCCGCTCAGAGCTCACACCCACTTCCGCTTACAGCTTTTCAAATTAAAAGCACATACATACATCAGTCTGGCGCCAAAACTCTGTTCAATAAATGATTATTATTATTATTATTAGTTTTATTTCCTGGAAAGTCCATTTCACAACATGAATGTCACGTGTTCATTAGCCAAAAACAAGTAATATCATTCAGTAATTAATAAATAATCCAGGGTTCATTAACAATAAACCATTATTATTATTATTGTATATTTATGTAAGAAATGAGAGGCGAGCAGGAAGCGACGGTGATGCTTTATTGATCTTTGAATATAGATTGTGAATCAGATTATATTTACATTGAACTCAGGATTATTATTATTATTATTATTACACCTGTTTATTGTAACAAACTCAAACTCCCATCAGCCCCTGAACAGGAAGTGACTGTCTCAGATGGGCGTGGCCCTCCACTCCTTGCCCTCGGTCAGAGCTCTGGGTTGGTGGACGAACACGCTGTAGCGGACGCCCTGATTGGCTGCCGCCCTGACAAAGCGGCTGTTGGCTGTCATGGTAACGGCCCTCAGTGAGTCTCCGGTGCCGAAGATCATGAGTGAGCGCTGGTTGATCTTGGCGCTGGGCGTGAGGCGTAGCGTGCGCTCTGATGGCCGGTCGTCCACCAGGTGGAGGCGAGCGAGCAGCTTCTGAGCGCGCTCCTTCTCGCCAGGCCCCCCCAGCGTGTCTAGGATGACCTGGAAGTCGTGGACGGCGGCGCGGCAGACGAACAGCTCCTTCCCCTGCATGAAGGCGTCGAGCTGCGGCAGCACCTGTTGGCGGCGCTCCTGGGCCGCCTGTTCCGTCAGCACCGGCTCCCTGAAGGTGAAGTGACAGCGGCCGTGACTCAGCGATGACACATATGAGATGAGGGTGGTGATGTCGAGGTTAACGCGCCGACACTCCTCCACCTGCACCTGAGCAGGAAACGCCAGACTGGCCACCACCGTGCCGCGGTCAACTCGGGTCAACTCAGACTCCTCCTCCTCCTCCTCGTTACCTTCAGCTGGCTCCTCCTCCTCCTCCTCCTCCTCCTCCTCCACAGCATTCACAGCGACGATGTCCCCGCGGACGGAGATGCCCATGTCCCTGAGGCGGTCGGCCATGGGGCAGGAGACCCCGTTGTAGAAGGCGAAGACGATGTGGGGGTGTCGGTACTGGACGGGCTGCTGGCGGCTGGCTTCAAGGAAGTCTTCAGCCTGGCTGATGATGCTCTTGTCTCCATACTGGCCCCGCCCCTGCCAGATGTTGTGCAGAGCCTCTGCCTTCCGGCCCACCGCCTTCACCCAGGTGTGTCCCCCGTTGGCCACCACGTCCACCACCAGAGTCTGCCTGCCGCCGGTGGCGTCCTGGTAGGTGAAGACGTGCAGCAGAGCGACCACGCCCTCCAGACTCTCGGCCGACTCCACGATGGCCGTAAGGTGAGTCAGGTTGGTGCTGTGCAGGTGAGACTCTTTGACCTGCAGCTCTCCGGTCTCCACCCGCCGCAGGAACCGCAGCTCTGCTCGCAGTTTACCACACAGCTTCTGGTGACCCTCCACGCCACGACAGAGCTGCTCCGCCCGCTGCAGCAACGCCTGGGCGGCGCCGATCCTCTGTTGCAACGTATCCTGAAGAGACATCACATCCTACCTGAGGACAGACAGATGTTCCTGTTATTGTGTCCACTGCGCTGTACAGGCTGTTCTCCTCACAGAACACTGATCAGTAATCAATAAGGGAATTGTAATAATAATAATAATAA
>NW_023339674.1:20141-21134 GCF_004916995.1 Morone saxatilis
TATTATTATTATTATTATTGAACAATAACAATAATAATAATTATAATAATGAAAATAATGAAAATAATGAAAATAAAAATAATAATAAGATAATAATAATAATAAAATATTAATAATAACAATAATAATTATAATGATTATTATTATTATTACTATTATTATTGAACAATAATAATAATGAAAATTATTATTATTATTGTTATTATTATTATTGAACAATAATAATAATGAAAATAATAATGAAAATAATAATAATAATAATAATAATAATGATAACAATAATAATAATAAAATAATAATAATAACAACAATAATAATAATAATAATAACAACAATAATAATGATAACAATAATAATAATAAGTGTGTGTGTGTGTATGTGTTTTACCTTCACAGTCTGATCTAAGGATGCCGTGGCGACTCTGGCCTGAGCTCCCATCATGCCACAGTGCAGGTCTGTGATTGGTAGAGAGTGACGGGACAGGATGTGGCGCGGTTCGGGGGTGTGGCTTAAATCCAGCTGGATCACACTGAAACACAAACAGGAAACAGCTGTTTGTTTAGAAAACTGAGGTGAAACTGTTGAATTATTTCACTGATGATGTTCAATCTCTGTCTCTGATCAATCTCTGTTTATGTAACGTAATTATTCTTCATTAATGAAGTTGATGATTTGAGTCGGTGCAGAATGAAGAAGAGTTTTATTTATCGTGCTTCAGATGTTCAATTGAATTTCAGAAAATGGTAGTGACAAGGAACAATAATGACATCATTTCTGGAACAGAAGGACAGCAGTGTGAATGTGTTCAGCTGATACCTGTTCAGGTGAGTCTTACCTGAACAGACTCCACACCAGAGCCAGGTTGTCTTTTCCTCCAGAAACAAAATGGCTGCCGTCGTCTGTAAACTTCAGACAGGTGACGTCCTGATAGTGACGACTGAGGACAGACAGCAGCTTACCTGTGGACACCTAAACCAATCACAGAGCGGTGTT
>NW_023339674.1:21234-36475 GCF_004916995.1 Morone saxatilis
ATTGTACAGAATATAAACATTATTTTTTAGTGTTCTGTGTGAATTAACTGAAGCGACAGTGAAACCTGTATTTAGCAATCAGATGGTGCGACTGTGATCACCTCCGATCAGAATGATTAATATTTTTAAACAGCGAGCGTGTCCTCTCCTCCTCCTCAGATCCGTTTTTAATTTTGGTAATATCCCCTCTGATATAAATCACAAGAGGCGGAGTCTCAATAATGACACGTCAGCTCGCTGTGACATCGTAACGGATGGTCAGGAGGTTTTGAACACGCGCCGAGGCGTCTCTGCTGCTCACATTTTAAATGATCAGATTTTTAAGTGGAGTCTGGAACAGAAACAGTTTTTATTCTGCAGAGCCAGCAGCTCTATTACACTGGGGGTCAGAGGTCAGCTGGCAGCAGAGACGAATCACATCCTGTCACCATTACTACACTTCACTCTCTTTTTCTCTACCATAAAATGTATTTACATGGAAACTCAGATGAAGGATCACAGTGCTGCAGTGGAGTGTGCGATGCTGATTGGCCGGCGGCGGCTGAGTTGTCCTCTTTAATGGTGGATATCTGAAACATATGATGATGACGTCCTGTTTCCTCTCTGAGGATGAAGATTTATCTGATGAACTCCAAAACTGGACCGAAAAATGACAGAAGTTTGGTGTTTGATATGTTTCCTTTAGTACAACAAAAAAAACCTGGGTCAGGGTTACGGGTTAGGTGGTCTTAGGGTTGGGGGTGAGGTGCTAATGGTCTTCAGTCAGTCTCAGATGATGATATTATGAATAATTATAATGAATAATGGCCGTATTATAAATGATAATATTTGGCTTCAGCTGTGTTTAATCTCCGAACCTGCTGTGTCTGTCTTCTTCCTTCCAGGTGTGGGAGTTGTCTTCAGGTGAGCTGCTCCTCTCCGTCCTGTTTGATGTGGAGATCATGTCTGTGACCTTTGACCCCTGCGAGTACTTCCTGTTCTGTGGAGGCAGTGACGGAAACATTTTCCAGGTGTCTCTATGTAGCCAAGTGAGTCTCACTCTTCACTTTACACCTGTACTGGCCGTTTAACTACAGAGTGTGTTCTGTTGACTTGTGTCCACCATTAAAATAGACATTACTCTGATATACTATATTATGCATTATTGTACATTATTATACAATGTTGTACATTATTGTACATTATTATTCATTATTGTACATTGTACAATATTGTACAGCATTATATTTACATTCACCAACCTTCTATATCCTCCTTCCTATGTTGTAGGCCATACTACCTACATATCACCTGCCTGTAATGTTTAATAAGTGAACACTCTGCAGTCTGATTTGAACATTTGAAGAGAGGGATTGTTTTTACTTTATTTCAGCTGAATAATCCTCAGTGTCAGCGTTGCTCTCCAAACAGTAAAACACTGAAGGTGTATGTTCGTAATTCCCGGTTTCTTAATGAGCTCATTAATCAGAGACGATCCTGTGTGCTTTTTAAGTAAAAACTACAGGATGAGGATAAATCCTGGAGAGTTTCTGTTGATTTGTGTCTTTATTCATTCATCTCAATCGTCTCCATCTTTTCTTCTCACTGACTCAACGCTGTTCTTTCTTTTCTGAGCAGATTTACATTTTAAAGCTTCACCGAGTTAATCCTCCAAACAAACAGAGCTCGTCCTCCTCAAACCTCCCCCGTCCTCCCCCATCCTCCCCCCGAACTGATGATACTGTATTCACTCTGTGAGGATGTTTAAATATCTGTACTCTGAACTGAAACCACTGCAGCTCCTCAATAAACAAATTCACGTCACTTAAACACTTGAGTAAGAATGAGGACATCAAACCATCAAGTTCTTTTGAGACAAAGATAAGCACATCAGCCAGTGGGTGAGATTAATTCACTTTCATCTACAGTGGTAACTGATTATTATTTCATTATCAAAAAGGATGCACGGTAATTATCGGGGCAGATCATTTATCAGACAAAAATTTGATATTTATATTTATATGAATTATCGGGAAATTAAATTACAGCACTATTTCATTAAACTAGAAGACTTAAGGTCTTGAGACTAGATCTGTGAAAGTTGAATCAGTGCTGGTCATCTTATGCATATAATTGACAAGCGTGGGTATACAATGTCAGCAGCTGAATGCGGGTGTATATTCACTATATGTTGTCTGTGAGTGGGCGGGGCAGTTTCATTCCACCTGAGCAGAATTGCCTGCTGAGCCAGAAGGGAAACAAAAGATAGAGTGCGTCGTTTTACTGCAGTTAAATGTCTCTCCTCCGCTGACCCCAAACAGAGTTTAGTGTTTAGCACCTGAGATAGTGTCTGAAAGATCTCCTTCCAGTTCTTACCGGGGCACGACCAGTACAATAGAGAAGCTTCAGCACTTTTAGACTTATCACAGTACGAACTTACCTCATATGAGCCTTTGTACCATTTTAAACGGAATAAGGAAATGATTGTACAGTGAGTACAGAGAGCTTCATGTATTTTCTGATGGAGGCCTAAATCCTCCTCCCATGTTGATCTGAGCTTGTCCATTGGGGCACACCTTAGGTCCGACACCATGCCATAAAGGTCTGAGATAAGCCTTTTGTGAGTTTGATTTAAAGAGAGGAATGTGTTAAAGATGGTTGTGGATCTGTGGAAGTTAAAGCAGTGTTACTTCTTCATGAAGTCTCCTGTCTGTTTTTTTAGTACTTCATATTGCGTGTAAACTCAAAACATGAGTACATCCAAAAACTGCTGTTAACAGGCAGAAACCTAGGACACAACCCTTCGGCTCTAGGTGGGTGGGAAAGGAAGATGGAGAGACAGACAGACAGACAGACATGACGGCACAGCAACAACAGTAGCAACAACTACACTAATAGTAGTGACTGATGATGATAAACATTCATAAACTTATAATAATAAGTAGTGAGCGAATGAATATCAGTGGATTTTAGCAATGGCAATCCAGCAGGTACCATGGCAGGGAGGCTCCACCAGATCCATCGAGAACCTGCGGATATGAGGAAAGCACAAAGAACTGCTTGGGGAAGAAGTGAAGTTGAGTGACATGCATTAAAGGTGGACATTGAATGAAGTTGCAGGAAAGATAGAGAGAGGGCAAGAAGAGGAGCTCAGTTGGCACCATGGAGATCCCCCAATAGTCTAAGGCCTTATAGCGCATAACTAGAGAGATGTTCAGGAGCTCACCGATGGGTACTATGAGCTGTTTGAGATATAAGGGGCCTGACCATGGACAGAGCTTTGACTAGGTGGAGGAGGAGAGATTTTAAATTCTTATTCTAAACTTTAACAGGGTGAGCCAGTCCATGAGAAGCTAGAACAGGAGAGATATGAGTCTCTTTTCCTATTCCTGTCAGCTTACTCGTTGCTTCCCAGCGTTTTCATTTAATTGAGCATCTTTAATGGACTTATTAGGGCAACCTGATAATAAAGAGTTGCAGTAATCCAGCCTTGAAGTAACTAGTTAAAGTTCCTGATCTGACAATTGTTATTATTTTACAATTCTTGTTTCTCAAGCCTTTACTGAATGAACTGTTTGGATTACATCCATTAATGATTTTTTTGGTACCTTGCAGCGGCCGGGTGTTGGAGCTCAGCGAGAGACATTTAAAGTCTAGAAATTCTATAGTTTTTCATGTTAATTTTCTGCTCCATTCATTTTTATCAGGATAGCTGAGATAGAGCCAAGATATATTTATCAGATTTTAAACAGTACGGGGGCGGGGCTTACAGCCCAGGCAGCACTCAGTTCAGAGGAACACAAGCTGGATATCATGTGTCAAATATTCAGCTGGGAATAACAAACTGATTAATTGCTTCATCCAGCAGCACGTGATATCAGTTTTTTCAATCTAAGATATTATGTAGATATTTATATATATATTATATAGACAGTAGTTTATATATGTATATGATATATTTATATATATATTATATATATATATATATATTATATATATATATATTATATATATATATATATAGATATTCTAACGTATATGTGTGCCTGTGTTTGTGTGTGTGTCGGGTGAAGGTCATATTCCGGGTCCAGTTTAGATGGCGTTTTATGAATTTCAAAGTAAAATGATTGCACTCCGTCATAAAAGGAAGGAAAGAAGAAGTTATGTTAAGTTTGCCTGCGCGTACTACATCTCCCACACAGTGCACCTGGTCCAGGAAATGACGTGCCCCCTGCTTGCGTGCAGTTTGGTGTGGTGGATGCCCACATGGCGTCCTTTGGAGGTGACGCATGTGAGCAAGTGACTGCCGGCTCTCAGCTGTGGAACGAAGCACCGGTGTTCGAACCCTGCACAGCGGGGCTCCAGCCTGTTGTCCTACCGGAGGTAACAGCGTCGCCCGGACACTTCACCCGTCCTCGGGCGGCCCAGTACCTGGCATGTCGTTCATGCTGGGGCAAGAACTTCGATCAGACGTGTGGGTTGAGACTCCAGGAGGGAAGGTAGGCTGGACGCACCTACAAACAAACCTACAACACACACGCTGAAAAACACATTGTACACACCTGCTGGCGTGTCCCCGCACCGACCACGCCACCCATGGCAGGATAGGTGGTTGGGGAAAACTCTGAATGACTCCGGAAGCATAGGGGGACACAACATTCACCAGAATCCCTTTTTAAAAATCTGCCATTTTAAACTGGATAGCGGGTCTTGTCATCGTCAATATGTCCTTAATACAACCTGTGACACAGGATTATTATTGATTAGTCCGAATTTTCTGCTTTGTTAATAAAAAAAAAAAATATATATACTATATATATATATATATATATGAATGTCTGTTTGGATCGACCACACGGGCCAGCTTCACTCGCCCACCGGTCCTGCAGCAAATGATTGAGTCCTCAGCCCCCCTGTGGATCCGCTGTCCTCTTTGGTTCTTGTTCCTTCCGTTGGACCACGTTTGATAGGTACTGACCTGTCAGACCGAACCCCCCACAGACAAGAGTGCAGGCGGTCTTTTGGCACGATTGTTCTGACTCCCGGAGCGCGCGCATGCGACAAGAGATGTGTTTCTCTGGTCACTGAGTGACCGAGGTCAGACGTCTGCCCGGATTTTTCCTGTGTTTTCTAATAGCGGAGCCCCTTAGCATATAATGACCCCCGCCCGCCGCCGCGTCCCCGGGGGCCCGTCGGCCCCCCCCGCAACAGGGAGCCACTGATATACCCCCCCTCCCCCCCCCAACAGGAGCCCTTGAGTATACCCCCCCTTTCCCCCCCCCCCGCAACAGGAGCCTGAGATACCCCCCCGCCCAACGCAGGAGCCCTGATTATATCCCCCCCCCTCCGCCAACAGAGCCCTGATATACCCCCCCCCCCAACAGGAGTCCCTGATATTACCCCCCCCAACAGGAAGCCCTGGTAACCGATAACCAGAGTTACTGTGCTCCTGTGTTAGTTGGCTGAGTCAATGGATAACTGTAGTACTTGTACACGGTATTAGGAGGTACTTGTACACGGTATTAGTAGTACTTGTACACAAAGACTACTGCAGTATTATGATGTAACTTTCTGTCTGTAGGACCAGCTGCAGCAGTAAATCGTGTGTCCAGGCTGTGGGTCACCTGTCTGACGCCTCACACTGACGGTCTGTTCCTGGCTGCTGCCGTTGCTGAGGCTGTTTAGACCTTGTGGAGGTGAGTCTTCTTCTGTGGGGTTCAGAATTAATAATCAGAGGGAAGGTGACGTCAGGTAATCAATAATCAAACACCTTCACTGTGTTAAACAGCAGGGTACTCAAGCCTGGTTAGGGTGAGGACAGAGGGACAAGGACAGTTGGGATAACGCAGACAAGGGGTTGGTTCCTTGCAGTTGCAGCTTTAATTCTATCTGGCTCGATGTTTGCACTCAAACCAAACTGCTTCACCTCTCAGCCCTGATAGGGGCGCTTCTGTCCCCCACAGGGAGTGCTATGATAACACCGCTGCTGTGAGTTGGGTTCTCAGCTATATAACACCGCTCTGTGATTGTCCAGAGCTAGTATAACACCGCTCGTTGTGATTGGGTTTTCAGCTTATATAGACACCGGCCTCTGTGATTGGGTTTCAGCTATCTTATAGACACCGCTCTGTTGATTGGTTCAGCTATATAACACCGCCTCTGTGATTCGGTCCAGCTAGTAAACACCCTGCTCTGTGATTGGTTCAGCTGAATATAACAGCCGCTCTGTGGATTTGGTTCAGCCTATGATAACACCGCTCTGTGGCATTTGGGTCCAGCGTAGTCATAAACACCGCTGCGCGTGCTGCTGATTGGGTTCAAGCTATATAACAGCCGCTCTGTGGATTGGTTCAGCTACTATAACACCCGCTCTTTTGATTGGTTTACTATATAAACCGCTCTGGTGATGTGGGTTTAGCTATATGTACACCGCTCTGTGATTGGGTTCAGCTATATAACACTCTCTGTTTGATTGGGTCCAGCTAGTATAACCACCTGCTCTGTGATTGGTTCAGCTATATAACACCGCTCTGTGATTGGTTCAGCTATATAACACCGCTCTGGATTGCGTTCCCAGCTATATAACACTGTCTGTGATTTGGTTTCAGCATATAAGCACCGCTCTGGTGATTGTTGGGTTTTAGCTATATAACACCGCTCTGTGATTGGTTTAGTGTCCACAGGTAAGCTGCTGTCTGTCCCTCAGTCGCTCACCTAATGGCAGGAGTCACCTGTTCTGAAGGTTTACAGACGACGGCCAGCCATTTGTTTCGGGAGGGGAAAAGACAACTCCTGGGCTCGGGTGTGGACGTCTGTTCAGGTAAGACTCACCTGAACAGGTATCAGCTCTGAAGCACATTCCACACTGCTGTCCTTCTTGTTCAGAAATGATGCATTATTGTTCCTTGTCACTAACCATTTTCTGAAATTCAATTGAACATGGCTGAGCACGATAAGATACAAACCCTGCTTCTTCATTCTGCACCGACCTCACGAAAATCATCCAACTTCATTAATGAAGGAATAATTACGGTTACATAAACAGAGATTGATTCAGAGACAGAGATTATCAGGGACAAGAGATTGAACGTCATCAGGAGAATAATTTTTCAACAGTTTGCACCTCAGTTTTCGTAAACAAACAGCTGTTTCCTGTTTGTGTTTCAGGTGATCCGCTGGATTTAAAGCCACACCCCGAACCGCGCCACATCCTGTCCCTGTCACTCTCTCACCAATCACAGACCTGCACTGTGGCATGATGGGAGCTCAGGCCAGAGTCGCCACGGGCATCCTGTACGATCAGACCGCGTTGGTGAAGGGGTAAAACACATAACACACACACCAGCTTATTGATATTATGTATTATTATTATTATTAATAGTGATATGATTATTATTAGCGTTAGATTATTATTGTTAATTATGTGGAATGGTATTAGTATATGCAGTATGTGTACAGAATATAAAACATTATGTAGGTATGTATTATCTATGTATTATTATTTATTATTATTATTAGTTTCAGTTTTGCAGTATTGTGACAGAATATAAACGATGTTTTGGTTTAGTGTTGCTGGTTTGTGAATGTAACTGACAGCGACTAGTTGAAAACCTGTATTTAGCAATCAGATGGTGCGACTGGGTGATCACCTCGCCGGGATAGAATATTTAATATTTTTAGAACAGCGAGCGTGGTCCTCTCCTGCCTCGCTCAGGATCGTTTTAATTTTGGTAATACCCCGTTGCTGATTAATCACAAGGAGCGGAAGTCTCAATACGATGACACAGTCAGCTCGCTGTGGACGATCGAAGGATGTCAGGAGTTTTGAAGAAAACTGCTGTTAACAGGCAGAAACCTAGGACACAACCCTTCGGCTCTAGGTGGGTGGGAAAGGAAGATGGAGAGACAGACAGACAGACAGACATGACGGCACAGCAACAACAGTAGCAACAACTACACTAATAGTAGTGACTGATGATGATAAACATTCATAAACTTATAATAATAAGTAGTGAGCGAATGAATATCAGTGGATTTTAGCAATGGCAATCCAGCAGGTACCATGGCAGGGAGGCTCCACCAGATCCATCGAGAACCTGCGGATATGAGGAAAGCACAAAGAACTGCTTGGGGAAGAAGTGAAGTTGAGTGACATGCATTAAAGGTGGACATTGAATGAAGTTGCAGGAAAGATAGAGAGAGGGCAAGAAGAGGAGCTCAGTTGGCACCATGGAGATCCCCCAATAGTCTAAGGCCTTATAGCGCATAACTAGAGAGATGTTCAGGAGCTCACCGATGGGTACTATGAGCTGTTTGAGATATAAGGGGCCTGACCATGGACAGAGCTTTGACTAGGTGGAGGAGGAGAGATTTTAAATTCTTATTCTAAACTTTAACAGGGTGAGCCAGTCCATGAGAAGCTAGAACAGGAGAGATATGAGTCTCTTTTCCTATTCCTGTCAGCTTACTCGTTGCTTCCCAGCGTTTTCATTTAATTGAGCATCTTTAATGGACTTATTAGGGCAACCTGATAATAAAGAGTTGCAGTAATCCAGCCTTGAAGTAACTAGTTAAAGTTCCTGATCTGACAATTGTTATTATTTTACAATTCTTGTTTCTCAAGCCTTTACTGAATGAACTGTTTGGATTACATCCATTAATGATTTTTTTGGTACCTTGCAGCGGCCGGGTGTTGGAGCTCAGCGAGAGACATTTAAAGTCTAGAAATTCTATAGTTTTTCATGTTAATTTTCTGCTCCATTCATTTTTATCAGGATAGCTGAGATAGAGCCAAGATATATTTATCAGATTTTAAACAGTACGGGGGCGGGGCTTACAGCCCAGGCAGCACTCAGTTCAGAGGAACACAAGCTGGATATCATGTGTCAAATATTCAGCTGGGAATAACAAACTGATTAATTGCTTCATCCAGCAGCACGTGATATCAGTTTTTTCAATCTAAGATATTATGTAGATATTTATATATATATTATATAGACAGTAGTTTATATATGTATATGATATATTTATATATATATTATATATATATATATATATTATATATATATATATTATATATATATATATATAGATATTCTAACGTATATGTGTGCCTGTGTTTGTGTGTGTGTCGGGTGAAGGTCATATTCCGGGTCCAGTTTAGATGGCGTTTTATGAATTTCAAAGTAAAATGATTGCACTCCGTCATAAAAGGAAGGAAAGAAGAAGTTATGTTAAGTTTGCCTGCGCGTACTACATCTCCCACACAGTGCACCTGGTCCAGGAAATGACGTGCCCCCTGCTTGCGTGCAGTTTGGTGTGGTGGATGCCCACATGGCGTCCTTTGGAGGTGACGCATGTGAGCAAGTGACTGCCGGCTCTCAGCTGTGGAACGAAGCACCGGTGTTCGAACCCTGCACAGCGGGGCTCCAGCCTGTTGTCCTACCGGAGGTAACAGCGTCGCCCGGACACTTCACCCGTCCTCGGGCGGCCCAGTACCTGGCATGTCGTTCATGCTGGGGCAAGAACTTCGATCAGACGTGTGGGTTGAGACTCCAGGAGGGAAGGTAGGCTGGACGCACCTACAAACAAACCTACAACACACACGCTGAAAAACACATTGTACACACCTGCTGGCGTGTCCCCGCACCGACCACGCCACCCATGGCAGGATAGGTGGTTGGGGAAAACTCTGAATGACTCCGGAAGCATAGGGGGACACAACATTCACCAGAATCCCTTTTTAAAAATCTGCCATTTTAAACTGGATAGCGGGTCTTGTCATCGTCAATATGTCCTTAATACAACCTGTGACACAGGATTATTATTGATTAGTCCGAATTTTCTGCTTTGTTAATAAAAAAAAAAAATATATATACTATATATATATATATATATATGAATGTCTGTTTGGATCGACCACACGGGCCAGCTTCACTCGCCCACCGGTCCTGCAGCAAATGATTGAGTCCTCAGCCCCCCTGTGGATCCGCTGTCCTCTTTGGTTCTTGTTCCTTCCGTTGGACCACGTTTGATAGGTACTGACCTGTCAGACCGAACCCCCCACAGACAAGAGTGCAGGCGGTCTTTTGGCACGATTGTTCTGACTCCCGGAGCGCGCGCATGCGACAAGAGATGTGTTTCTCTGGTCACTGAGTGACCGAGGTCAGACGTCTGCCCGGATTTTTCCTGTGTTTTCTAATAGCGGAGCCCCTTAGCATATAATGACCCCCGCCCGCCGCCGCGTCCCCGGGGGCCCGTCGGCCCCCCCCGCAACAGGGAGCCACTGATATACCCCCCCTCCCCCCCCCAACAGGAGCCCTTGAGTATACCCCCCCTTTCCCCCCCCCCCGCAACAGGAGCCTGAGATACCCCCCCGCCCAACGCAGGAGCCCTGATTATATCCCCCCCCCTCCGCCAACAGAGCCCTGATATACCCCCCCCCCCAACAGGAGTCCCTGATATTACCCCCCCCAACAGGAAGCCCTGGTAACCGATAACCAGAGTTACTGTGCTCCTGTGTTAGTTGGCTGAGTCAATGGATAACTGTAGTACTTGTACACGGTATTAGGAGGTACTTGTACACGGTATTAGTAGTACTTGTACACAAAGACTACTGCAGTATTATGATGTAACTTTCTGTCTGTAGGACCAGCTGCAGCAGTAAATCGTGTGTCCAGGCTGTGGGTCACCTGTCTGACGCCTCACACTGACGGTCTGTTCCTGGCTGCTGCCGTTGCTGAGGCTGTTTAGACCTTGTGGAGGTGAGTCTTCTTCTGTGGGGTTCAGAATTAATAATCAGAGGGAAGGTGACGTCAGGTAATCAATAATCAAACACCTTCACTGTGTTAAACAGCAGGGTACTCAAGCCTGGTTAGGGTGAGGACAGAGGGACAAGGACAGTTGGGATAACGCAGACAAGGGGTTGGTTCCTTGCAGTTGCAGCTTTAATTCTATCTGGCTCGATGTTTGCACTCAAACCAAACTGCTTCACCTCTCAGCCCTGATAGGGGCGCTTCTGTCCCCCACAGGGAGTGCTATGATAACACCGCTGCTGTGAGTTGGGTTCTCAGCTATATAACACCGCTCTGTGATTGTCCAGAGCTAGTATAACACCGCTCGTTGTGATTGGGTTTTCAGCTTATATAGACACCGGCCTCTGTGATTGGGTTTCAGCTATCTTATAGACACCGCTCTGTTGATTGGTTCAGCTATATAACACCGCCTCTGTGATTCGGTCCAGCTAGTAAACACCCTGCTCTGTGATTGGTTCAGCTGAATATAACAGCCGCTCTGTGGATTTGGTTCAGCCTATGATAACACCGCTCTGTGGCATTTGGGTCCAGCGTAGTCATAAACACCGCTGCGCGTGCTGCTGATTGGGTTCAAGCTATATAACAGCCGCTCTGTGGATTGGTTCAGCTACTATAACACCCGCTCTTTTGATTGGTTTACTATATAAACCGCTCTGGTGATGTGGGTTTAGCTATATGTACACCGCTCTGTGATTGGGTTCAGCTATATAACACTCTCTGTTTGATTGGGTCCAGCTAGTATAACCACCTGCTCTGTGATTGGTTCAGCTATATAACACCGCTCTGTGATTGGTTCAGCTATATAACACCGCTCTGGATTGCGTTCCCAGCTATATAACACTGTCTGTGATTTGGTTTCAGCATATAAGCACCGCTCTGGTGATTGTTGGGTTTTAGCTATATAACACCGCTCTGTGATTGGTTTAGTGTCCACAGGTAAGCTGCTGTCTGTCCCTCAGTCGCTCACCTAATGGCAGGAGTCACCTGTTCTGAAGGTTTACAGACGACGGCCAGCCATTTGTTTCGGGAGGGGAAAAGACAACTCCTGGGCTCGGGTGTGGACGTCTGTTCAGGTAAGACTCACCTGAACAGGTATCAGCTCTGAAGCACATTCCACACTGCTGTCCTTCTTGTTCAGAAATGATGCATTATTGTTCCTTGTCACTAACCATTTTCTGAAATTCAATTGAACATGGCTGAGCACGATAAGATACAAACCCTGCTTCTTCATTCTGCACCGACCTCACGAAAATCATCCAACTTCATTAATGAAGGAATAATTACGGTTACATAAACAGAGATTGATTCAGAGACAGAGATTATCAGGGACAAGAGATTGAACGTCATCAGGAGAATAATTTTTCAACAGTTTGCACCTCAGTTTTCGTAAACAAACAGCTGTTTCCTGTTTGTGTTTCAGGTGATCCGCTGGATTTAAAGCCACACCCCGAACCGCGCCACATCCTGTCCCTGTCACTCTCTCACCAATCACAGACCTGCACTGTGGCATGATGGGAGCTCAGGCCAGAGTCGCCACGGGCATCCTGTACGATCAGACCGCGTTGGTGAAGGGGTAAAACACATAACACACACACCAGCTTATTGATATTATGTATTATTATTATTATTAATAGTGATATGATTATTATTAGCGTTAGATTATTATTGTTAATTATGTGGAATGGTATTAGTATATGCAGTATGTGTACAGAATATAAAACATTATGTAGGTATGTATTATCTATGTATTATTATTTATTATTATTATTAGTTTCAGTTTTGCAGTATTGTGACAGAATATAAACGATGTTTTGGTTTAGTGTTGCTGGTTTGTGAATGTAACTGACAGCGACTAGTTGAAAACCTGTATTTAGCAATCAGATGGTGCGACTGGGTGATCACCTCGCCGGGATAGAATATTTAATATTTTTAGAACAGCGAGCGTGGTCCTCTCCTGCCTCGCTCAGGATCGTTTTAATTTTGGTAATACCCCGTTGCTGATTAATCACAAGGAGCGGAAGTCTCAATACGATGACACAGTCAGCTCGCTGTGGACGATCGAAGGATGTCAGGAGTTTTGAAGCACGCGCCGAGGTTTCTGCTGCGTACATTTTAAATGATCAGGATTTTTAAGCAAGTGGAGTCCTTGGAACAGAAACGGAGTTTTGTATTCATGCAGAGCCATGCAGCTTCTGATTCATCCTGGGGTCCAGAGTCAAGGCTGGCAGCAGAGGACGAATCACATCCCTGTCACCAATTACTACATGTCATCTGCTTTTTCTCTACCATAAAATGTATTACATGGAAACTCAGATGAAGGATCACAGTGGCTGCAGGTGGAGTGTCGCGATGCTGATTGGCCGGCGGCTTGCTGAGTGTGTCCTCTTTAATGGAACTCCTTATAACATTTACAGAGACCCAACAGTACCACCATGAGCAAGCACTTGGCGACGGGGGCAAGGATTCAGTGTGTATTCTCCTGTATTATTAAGGAAATGTATTGATCAGGACTCCGTTAATATTAAATGGGGATCGGAATCAGAGGAACTTGATCAGGATTGAATCTGTGTCGAACGGTGGAATTTTACTGGTATCAACTACATTTCTGGTGTGAACCGAGCGTAGAAACCTATGGACAGTGCTGTAAGGACGGTATCAATACAGTTAGAACTGCTGATCCGCAGGTCTGGGATCAATCAATCCTTGTTCCTATTGGTCGTCTGTAATGAATGTAACCAGAGGAATGGATCACAGCTGCCGTTTGTGTCTCTGCAGAATCTCAGTCGGGACAAATCCTTCCAGTCCGACAGCGACGGGAACCAGGTCTTTAAAGGGCACAGGTGAGACAACAGCCTGTCTGTGTTTACTCAAAAAGACTTTGTTTAAAACAATTTGAACAGTTGGGTATGACTGAGAAAATCAATTCTATGTGATCAGAAGGTTCTTTATTGATCCAGAGCATACTGAATTAAGACCAGATTCAGACTTTATTGAAAAGAAACTAGTCTGCGTTGATTGTCGTCAACTTCGACCAATAGCATGTTGTCCTGACAGAGCTGACTTCTGATTGGAAAGAGGAAGCTATCATAGCTGTTAGCTGTGTGCCAGAGACCTCGAACCTGGTCTCAGGAGGAACCCCCTGTGATCTGAAGTCAGTCTATATGTCCCCTCAGGAACCTGGTCACGTGTCTGTCGGTGTCAATGGACGGGACTCTGCTACTTTCTGGTTCTCATGATGAGACCGTTCGACTGTGGGACGTCCAGAGCAAACAGAGCATCCGCTGTCTGACACACAAAGGTAAGACACCCCCCCCACCCCCACTGTGACAAGCCCCTCCCCACAATGTAATCCCCACCCACACATTAGTCCCTCAGTTATGCCCTGCCCCCTTACAATGATGTCATCGGTAACAAAAAACCCCACCAAGTCCGGGCACTGGTGACCTCATCTCAGCTCTGGCCAGACTTCCTGCTGCTTCACGATAAAAGCCCTCACATTCTTTTATAATAAAAGCACTCATGCTCCTTCACAATAAAAGCACAACACTTAGCTAATGGCTAATCGCCAGCTAATCATCCATGTAGCAAACACAGCTCTATTAATATTTTATTATCAATATAAATTCATTATATGCTGATTTTTATCGTCTAGTTTGACTACTGATCTGTTATTGATGTTATTGAGGATGTTTGTGTGTGCTGTATTGTCAGTAGAGATGTGTTGATCGTATTGATCGCGGTCAGACTGATGTTTCAGACAGTTTGTGGAGGTGAAGGTGAATTTAACCTCTGTGGTTGATATAATTCCTCGTTTTTGCTGCTGCTGCTGCTGCTGCTGCTGGTTTATTAATGAAGCGTCTGACCCGCCGGCCTCCGTCTCCACAGAGGAGCTTTTACTTTCCCGTCTCATTCATAATAAGTGATCGTGCTGCAGCTGACAGGAACATGAAGAAGAAACGCCCTGCCGTGATCATGACTGGCACTTTGTAATTAACCAAATCCTCTCTGTGCTGAAGGCCTCTTCACTTCAAACGGACTGTCAGGAGACGATAATCCCTCCTTTGGCTGGACAGACGGACTTGTGGTCGTCCCCCGCCTCCGTCACGTTTGCAAACTTTCTTCCTGCAGCCTCCGACGCCACTCACAAAGAACCAGATTGTTAAAAGAAAAAGCTTCATCCTCCATGACGGCAGTACGTTAAACTGATCCGTCTCAGCTGCTTTTCATCCGTCTGTGTGTCGGGAAAACACCAGAGGATTACTTTAAATCAACCTGATTATTACAGCGTCTCACAATTATGATGAAATATCACGCAATGTTATTATTACCATTTAAAGCAATAACAAGGTCCATTTAGTGGCTAGTAGTAGTTCATCATATCATGTTATCATCTTCAGGGGAACCTTTTGGATCTCATCTTCAAAATCATCCTCACACACACACACACA
>NW_023339674.1:36524-38061 GCF_004916995.1 Morone saxatilis
GGAACATAAAACACAATATTTTCAGTGAATATTAATGCATATTGAAGTTTTATGTCATAAATTGAACAAAAATAGAAACATCATTGGCTTTGTTGCCAAGCAAGCTAACGTTAACAGTAATGTTAGCTTTGACTTTGGACTTTGTGTTGGACTCTGTGTTGTGGTGGGTGTCGGTCGTTTGTAGGCTTTAGTGGACTCCATAGTTTATTACATCCCTGCTCACCATTTTAACGGTAAAAATAGACAAGACCTCGACTCTCTAGTGAAGTGTCTTTGAGACGCACAGTGTGACCCCTCTAATCTGTTAACATGGGTGCCGAATTAAAAATTAAGATGTTCCGGCACACAGATTTGTGCAGTGTGAACAAGCTGTAATCAATACTGGCTGCTCTGTTATAGTCCATGTGTGGGAAACCTCATAAACGTCATAAAAACTGGTTCCAGTTTTTGTGAGTAGTTTCTTCTTTCTGTTTCATTACAAATGGATCTAATTATAAACAGTTCAGTCTGTGAAAAGTGTCCCGGGATAACTTCTGTTGTGATCTGGAGCTATACCAATAAAATTTACCGTAAAGATGGACATTTGAACACATTGTTAAGTCATTAATTACTAAATCATCTGATCTGAGTTGATTTCTCTAACTACAGCTGTGTGTATAAATGGATGTAAAGTGTGAGTTCAGTCAGTGTTCATGACGGCGAGCAGGAAAATGAGAAATAAAAGAGCTGAATCAGTTCCACTCTCTGATATCTGCTGTTCTCAGCACCAAATCTTTCCGTCTTTTCAAGGCTGTCGAGACTCAACATGTCAAATCTGTCCGACAGCAGAACGGCTCTGCTAGAGGAGTCGCGTGAGACCTCTTCACTCCACAACCAACTGTGGCATCATCTGAACCACTCTTCATCCTCATTTTATCCTGACTAGAAGAAGCTAACAGCTCCAACGGGACCTGAACACAACACGCTGGGTTTTTTGTGGATAGACAATGATTTGTAGCTGCTAACTAGCTAGCCTTTCACAGATGTCACCGCGCTAAGCTAGTTCTGTTTTACAACAGACACTGTACAGAGTTTTTGTTTTGTTTTGTCTTGAACACCTGTTCTTCAGGTGCATCCAGGTGTTCAGTTTGTCAGTGTCTGCAGTGTCCTGGCAGCTCTTCAGTCTTTAACTCTCGCAGTCGGATTTATGTCTCTTGTTGGACCGGATTTAAACCATTAGTGTAATTCCAGCAGCAGGAGCCAAGCGGCTGATCAATATTTGTAATTGAGTGGGAGATAATTAGCCCGTTTCTATTACCACAACAAGCAAGAAATATACTCTCACTCTCCAGTACAAACCCCCGTCCTCCATCAGACTGGCTTTATCTGGAGTTTAATTTATAACGCAGACAAAACCTTTTAACAACGTGTAAAAAAAAAAAAAAATACAACCTGGACGTCCATAAACATAAAACTCTTTTCAGATCATCACATTAAAGCTCTTCTCACAGTCTGAGCTTAAACACAGTCATTACTGTTACGGTTGGGTTAGGTCTCT
>NW_023339674.1:38161-43758 GCF_004916995.1 Morone saxatilis
TCAAAACAAACTGTAGATGAAAAGATGTGCTATTTGCCCGTGAAGACTCCCTCTGCTTCCGATGATAAGGGGTTGCAGGCCCCGGCATGAGTCGATGGCCAGGTCCTGAATTAATTCATTTCTGTCACTGAGTGTAATAATTAATAATGAATTGTATTATGAATTATTATTTTTCAGTCAGTCGGAGTGTTGCAGCTTCCTGAACAGATGAGAAATTTTCTTAAATGTCACTGGACTGTTTTTACAATTCTGCCCAAAGCCTCGACTGCAGGAGTGTGAGACCAGAGAGGAGGAAGAGGAGCAGGAGGAGCAGGAGAAGGCATGTTGGGTCAGTGCAGATCTGCCTGCAGTCAGGTGAGGATGACTCCACAGGAAGAGGAAAATCAGACAGAAAGAACTGGAAACAGTGTCAGCAGATAGAAACTGCTCTGAGTTTAGCAGTGTGACTCACTCTGTATGCATTACCCACAATTCTTTGGGAGCAGACAGGTATCCCAGGACGTGTCAACCAACCGCTTATTGAACAGTATCAATATCTACATTATATTGCAGTGTATATTATTATTATCATATTATCTAAGTCAATATTCAGCACTTTATTTTTTATTTAATGTGTTATTGTTTACTTATTGTATATATTACTGTTATTATATATATTTTAGATTTCAGTCTGTATCAATATCTACATTATATCACAGTGTATATTATTTATGGAGTTTATATTATCTTTAATCAGTATTAAGTCTTGATTTCATTCATGTTTGATTCAGGAGTTAAAATCTGTGTATTAACATCGAGGTGTTGCTAAGCAGCAGTAAACCTTTTAGCCCCTGAGGCTAGCGTTAACTTGCAAATCCTTTACTGTGTGTGTGTTTGAGAAGATCATCGTTAGGGTGGTCTTTATTTACTTTATTAAGACTGATTCACAACACACAGAGCAACAATACGATTTTAAATCTGCAATTAATAAAATATGATAATCAACTAACAATAATTATGATAGTGAAATATGATAAAAAATCAGATATCAATAATTATGATATTAAAATATCAATGAAGAATATTTAGCGTTCACTGATTGATTTCTTTGGTTCTAGATTTTAAAGATATTTTCTGTCTTCCTGTAAGCACGCTAGAAAACGCTGAGGAGCTTTTATGTCTTTAATCCTCCTCCTCCTCCTTTTCTGGGCTGTTTGAACCCCAAGGCTGGGCTGCAGGAGCAGGAAGCTGTGAATTATGGGATAAAGAGGGTTTGGTTGGAGCATTAGAACAGCAGGAGTGGACTGCAGTTAGTGACTTTTTTTTAAATTATTTCTCCTCTGATGAAGTGAAACTGATGTTCTTCCATCTGTCACTGGATAATAAATCCTCTGTAATCATTAATAATTATCTGCTTAAAACCCCAAACAATGACAGACTCCATAAGGAGGTGATACGAAGGTTGTAAGTAGGAGGAAGTAAAGCCACAAGGAGGAGTTGAGGAGGAGTCATTCATTGATTAATGTCATTGTTAGCAGGTTGGTTGGTTGATGACAGTGGTTGTGTTTGCTCTCTACCGCTGTCTTTGCTCTCACAAACGGAGCTCAAAGTGAAGGACAGAGACAGCAGAGAGAGCTGGCAATGGCAGCACCATACATGAAAGCTTTGTGAGTAAAAAACAGCTGTGTGACAGCTGACTTTAAACAAGATTGGATCAATAAAGCTCAATATAAAAGATAAGTAAAAAATGCCTTCATGATGTACAATAATGTTAGCTTTGGCTTGGACTAGATGATAGCAAATTGTTTCTTGTCCTGAGATAACTTCTGTTATGATTTGGTGCTATACAAATAAAACTGAATTGAATTGGTTTCCACTGGTTTCTACTGTAACATGTCCACTGGCTTTCACTGGTTTCCACTGTGACGTTTCCACTAAATTCCACTGTAACATTTCCACTGATTTCCACTGTGACGTTTCCACTGGTTTCCACTGTAACATGTCCACTGGGTTTCACTGAATTCCACTGGTTTCCACTGTGACGTTTCCACTGTGACGTTTCCACTAATTTCCACTGGTTTCCACTGTGACGTTTCCACTAAATTCCACTGCTATGTTTACACTGGTTTCAAGTGTGACGTTTCCACTAAATTCCACTGTAACATTTCCACTGGTTTCCACTGTGACGTTTCCACTGGTTTCCACTGTAACTTTTCCACTGTAACGTTTCCACTGGTTTCCACTGGTTTCCACTGTAACATTTCCACTGGTTTCCACTGTACATTTCCACTGGTTTCCACTGTACATTTCCACTGGTTTCAACTGTGACGTTTCCACTGGGTTTCACTGAATTCCACTGGTTTCCACTGTGACGTTTCCACTAATTTCCACTGGCTTCCACTGGTTTCCACTGTGACGTTTCCACTAATTACCACTGGTTTCCACTGGCTTCCACTGGCTTCCACTAAATTCCAGTGTAACATTTCCACTGGTTTCCACTGTGACATTTCAACTGACGTTTCCACTAAATTCCACTGTAACATTTCAACTGGTTTCCACTGTGACGTTTCAACTGTGACATTTCCACTAAATTCTACTGTAACATTTCCACTGGTTTGCACTGTGACACTTCCACTGTGACATTTCCACTTGTTTCTACTGGTTTCCTCAGTGAACAACATCACTGATGTCCACTGCGAGCTGCTCTTTATAGATATAAACTATATTTAGAACTAGTGGTCAGCTGATATTGTTTTATAATGCTGATATTTAGAGAGCAGGACTGCTGATGGCTGATGAATGCTGAAATTAAAGTTCACATATAACTCCATTATTCCACACATTACAGTCTAATATACACATTATCTCAGCCAGTAATGTTTACATTGAATTTATATGAATTAATAAAATATAAAAATACATTTGTTTATGCTGGAGATTTCAGAATGGAGAGCAGAGTTCAGTCTGCTTGCATTATTCTACACATTATGACATATGTATGTATGTATATATATATATGTATATATATACAACAGCAAATGTAAAGACAATGGTGACAAACATTTACAACAGGAATGCCTGTATCTGCAGCAGGGGATGCTAACACTGTTCTACTGCAGACACACTGACAGCAGGCGGCGCTAACGCCGTTCCAGAGAGAGCTGTTTTAAGGTCAGTTAGTTTTTCTCTCAGGGGATCAATCAGCTGATTTTATTTTTCTAATTAATGTTGATTTTTGGTGTTCCACTTCCTGATCTGGTTTATATGGAATATTTAATATGTGTGTGTGTGTGTTATGTAACTGTGTCTGCTGTGATGTTCTCAGGATGACGAATCAGAACCTCAGAGTGAAAATGAGCTGGATTCTCCCCAAAATCCTCTGCAGCAGTAAAATATTACATCTTGTGTACTTATACTGCAATAATACTCCTGGAGCATCTTTGTGGTGCATCTGCAGTATTCCCTGTGTACTGTTTCTGTGGCCACCTAATTGTCTTTACAGAATAAACATAAACATGATGTTTTTCTTATGGGGTTTTGAATAGTGGTGGTGGTGGTGGGGGGGTGAACAGTGAACCAGTGAACAGAGTTGATGTGTTAGAAACGATAAGCCTAATACTTACAGTGACCTGAAGGCACTCGCTGAACCAAGAAACAAAGAGTTTCAGGACGGGAGACAGCAGAGGACGCAGAGGAGAGTACAGCACGAATCTGAGAGCTGCCTGAGGATACTGCACAGGACAACTGACAGGATGGTAAATGGATATAACATGGCCCATACTAGCGCTTTCGAGCTCTTCCGACCACTCAAAGCGTTCACACTACGGGCATCATTCACCTTTCACACACACTTCACTGCAGGCATGGTCTCGAACAGAGAACAACTCATTCATCACATTAAACGACAGTCTATCAAGATAACTCCCCAGAATTCCGCACTAGAGGCAAAGTATCATCTACGATACTAATATCTTTAGACAGTGATCTCTGAGGGCCTAAGTATACCCCAACGATTTTTTTTCCTGACTGTAACATCGAGAAATGCCAGCTTCCAGGGATTTTATCTTAGGACATGTCTGTAATTTAGATAATTCGATCAATTTCCATCGGGCATTCGATCGAAGATATACTGCGTATCACTGCATAGCAATGGAATAATGGACGTGCTTTCCTAATAATGGCTAAGGGAGCATATATAAATAACATAGTCTTGGTCCAAGTACCAGCAACTGTTGAACCCTGACTAATCTGTATGTATTATCTTACTCATCGTTACACATCGAAACGATCCTGATAAGGAACCTATACCAGCGTTAAGTCTTCCTGGCTCGTCTCCAGTGTGTAATCTTCGCACGTTCTGATGCTCAAGATCTCCCTGAAAAGAATATTATGGTCATGGTGTCAAACGTGCACGCACTCAAGATCTAACTAATACAGAGTACAGAGACAAGTCCATTGTTGGAAGCATCAAAAAGGTCATTGTAACTTTAACCAGACGTCTGTCTCTGCGCTGTGATGAACTCTAAAATTTCGACTCTGAAAATCCTCCACAAAACATAAATTAATAATTGCATGTAAGAAAGTCACACAACTGTTGGGACTATTCTGTTATAAAATCTTTAGAGAGGAAGGGAAGGTTAGAAATCGGATCTACCTAGTTGGCAAATAACCCTGGGTCAGAGATGGCCTTTTTACAGAAAGGAGGTTTAATTACAGCTACTTTAAAGACTGCTGCTACTACTCCTGATAACTGACGAAAATAATCATATCGAGTAAAACGTGCCAATTAAGGTTACCATTTTAGCAGCCTAGGTTTGGGCATTGGATCTCCACAGGCTTGTTGCGCTCGAGAAGAAATTATTACAGTAACTGATGAACGACTGATACACAAAACATTCTAAATGTATACTCCTGAGGTTGCATTAGTTTAAGACAGTCATCTGATCTTGAAGAGCTGGATACCTATTGAGGGTATTGGTGACTAATCTTTTCTCTCTAATAGTAATAATTTATTATAAAGAATTTCCTGAAGCTCATCTGCTCACTTAAAGTTCTATAGGGGATACATTGCTCAATAGAGCTGGTGATCTCTGTAGCCTGGTCTGCAGCTGCTAAAGAGGAAACTAGGGTTGTTCTTATTTTTCTTCTATTAGTGCTGAGGTAATAGGCTCCACTCTGGCAGTACGGAAGGCCTTTCTCACTACTAATTTTAAGATTATTTTGCAAAATTAAGCCGATACTTCTAATAATTTCGAAGCGCGCCCAATTTCCCTTTCTGATTTCCTTGTTTCTTGCGTTTAAATTGACGCAGTTTGGTGTCTGTACACGGTGCCTAGTTTCCTATGTTCTTATTATTTTCTGTTTTCTACGGAGTGATAGAATTCTAATGTGATCGTACGACGCCTGCAGCACTATTAATAAGATTATCAATTTGGGAGTGACCAGTTAATATAGACTGTGTTATGATTTCAGATTGTGTCTTCAGTTGCTGTCTTGGCCTGCCGTGGCTGCGTGGGTGTGGGTCTGGCGTTGGTTTGCTTCGTGGTGTTGGCTCTACACTGTCAAATAAAAACTATAGGGATTCTGCAAGATAGTAAAGTCTATTCTGAAATATGATT
>NW_023339674.1:43783-46170 GCF_004916995.1 Morone saxatilis
ATGATTGTCAGTTATTTTACAGCATTCAGTGTTTGTCACTGTTGGTCGACGCCAAGGATAATGCAACAGGACGCTGACTGCAGTTCACTGAATGGCTACTGGTGGCCCTGTTAGTTACAGTTTATAGAACGTTACAGAGCGTTAAGGGGCAGCTGTGGTTCAGAGGAAGAGCAGGTAGTCCACTATTCATAAGGTTGTTGTTAAGACTGAGCAAGATACTGAACCCCAAATTGCTCCCGATGCTGTGCATCGGTGTGTAAATGTAAATGAATGAGTTAGTTTCCGTTTGATGGGCTTTGCCATCACTGAGTGTATGTGTGTGTAAGGGTGAATGTGGCTGTAGTGTAAAAAGCGCTTTGAGTGGTCGAAAGACTAGAAAGGCGCTATACAAGTACAGGTCCATTTACCATATAGATCTTTTAAGATTTGAGAGCCTCCTTGCTGTCGGTTAAATGGTCAGACATCCCCTGTTTTGACCCAGTTCAGACATATCGGGGCCTGGTGGAGGTGTAGGTATACCAGCGTAGCGTCCAGCTGGCTGCAGGCCCGTGTGATTGGGTGGAGCAGTGATTACCTAAATGTTGGATGTAAACAGCAGTGGTGTAATGTATTCTGTGGTGGATGTGATAGATGCAGGCTGGGTCAAAGCCAGCAGGCAGCAGGACTCATTGATCTGTCTGTTCTCTTTAATCAGACACAGAGAGTCTGGAGCTTTTAGTGAGATGAAGACTGCTTTTAAAAACAGAACCACAATTCTGCAGGCAGACTGAAAACTGAATATAAACAGACCTTCAGCAGAGAGACGCTCTGACAATTACATGTTTGTCTGATATTAACATACATGTCACAGACTCTGCTCTGCTCTGACAAAGAAAGAATATTAAATTGTGACATTTGTTATAAATAGGAACAAACTGTATTAAGTCAGTAGCTCAGTGTGAGTGCAGAGAAACAAAACAAAGGTGGTAAATGGCAGAAAGCCAGTGGGAGAGTGAGAGGGGGAGGCTTACTGATGGATGGACCGATCAGCTGCACACAGTAACACTCATGGACTGATTAAAACAGGCCCTTGAGCACACACATGTAAAAGGCCCCCAATGCTGCTTCACAGGAACACCCATACTGAAAGACATAGAGTATGTGGATGTTTTGAGTCACATTCAGTAATTTATCCTTGTTTGTATTAATACTGTGATTCTCTAGTATTAAATGGACTGTACTTAAATAGCACTTTCTAGTCTTTTAACCACTCAATGCGATGTACACTACAGCCACAGTCATCCACTAATCAAAAGGTTGGTGGTTTGATCCCCGGCTCCTCTTGCTGCATGTCAAAGTATCTTTGAGCAAGACACCGAACCCAAATTGCTCCTGATGCTGTGCATCGGTGTGTGAATCGTTAGTTTATATATATGTATAATATTTCTGATGATCAGTGTATGAATGGGTGAGTGTGGCATGTAGTGTACAATGCTTTGAGTGGTCGAAAGACAAGAGGCACTATATAAGTACAGTCCGTTTACCATCAGAGTGAAATTTAAGGGTGGGGCCCACTTTGGCTGTGATTGTCATCACAATCAGGTTCCAGACACTTTGTTGGGTCTTTAATCAGAGTACTTGAAGAGATCAGCGCTCTGACAGCTGCACACTGGAGAGTATTTATACAGAGCTATTTCCCACACAGACTCACATTTTTTTTTGGCTCCACAGCACAAACATCTGAGCAAACCTTCCTCCTCTGAACCTTCTGTTCAATAGGTGCCTTCATGAAACACACCTTTACTTTACTGAACTGAATAAAGTTCAAACATTAATGCAACCAGGCCTTATAAAGCAACAATTCAGAAGAATTACTTAATTTCTTAGTCAATTCAGCATTTTGAAAAGGAGATGAGAGAGTGAACATTATTAATAGAGAGAGAGAGAGAGAGAGAGGAGAGAGAGGAGAGAGGAGAGAGAGGAGAGAGAGATAGAGTATGTTATTTGACTGTAAGTGATCTGCTTTATTAAGATAATGAGAAATGACGCTGATGGCGATTGGTCACGTGATCCAGATCAACGCATGTCGCTTGAAGACTTTTCTCCGCTGCCAAGGCTAAAATAAATCCGTGAACTTCCTCTAACAGTAAACTATACCATCAGCTGAATTGTACTTTAGAGATGCCTAGACCGCAACAAGACAAGGACTTTCCTATCTTTTCATCATCGGATTCCTCCGTTAAGAAGACAAGTGCTCAACAAGCGGCCTCACGTGTCCTGAGTGAGGCTAAGCAAGGTGATGCTAACACCTCGGAGCTAACGCTAACTGATCAAGCAATTATGGAGAAGATCTTAGCTGAAATAAAGTCTGTGGCCTCCCGGGTGAACGACATGGATGAATCAGTTGG
>NW_023339674.1:46270-47781 GCF_004916995.1 Morone saxatilis
AGTATCCAGGAATGCAGCCGCAGATTCAGGGGTGTCAAAAAGGCGAATTTGACCTTCGTGGAGACACCGGAGGCGCGCTGGGTAGGCAAATCCACGATATTTATTATGACGAGCCAGCCTCTCTTTGGGAATATCGTAGGAACCGGACCAAGATGCTTCTCGGGGGCTTGTCTGGAGCTGGAGCGGGAGCCAGGGCTCGGTGGGCGCGTTCAATCTCCAGCGAGGGATAGTCAGCAGGCAGGCCGACTAAAGTCGGTAAAGTTGTCTGGGGGAAGTCCACAAGAGGGGTGTTGCCCTCCGTTTTCTCTGGAAGGTTGATCATTTTCAGGTTTTTACGTCGGCTACGGTTTTCTAAATCGTCAATTTTCAGCTGCAGCTGCTCCACTGTTTTTCCATGGCAGCTATGAAGGTGCCGTGAGCACCGTGGCTGTCCTCTGTAGCGGAGACCCTCTCCTCAACCTCATCCATGCGCTTTTCCAGGTCTGTCACCTCGGTGGAGAGCTCGTTATCGGCTCTCTCTAACCGAGTGACAGCCCTGGAAAAGCGCATACTTTTATTTCGCTCAGCGCACGGTCAATTATGTCCAGGCGAGCGCCAACTGATTCATCCATGTCGTTCACCCGGGAGGCCACAGACTTTATTTCAGCTAAGATCTTCTCCGTAATTGCTTGATCAGTTAGTGTTAGCTCCGAGGTGCTTAGTCTCACTAGGGACACGTGAGGCCGTTTGTTGAACAGTTTTCTTCTTAACGGAGGAATCCGATGATGAAAAGATAGGAAAGTCCTTGTCTCGTTGCGCTCTAGGCATCTCTAAAGTACAATTCAGCTGATGATATTAAGTTTACTTAGAGAAAGTCACAGATTTATTTGAAGCCTGGAGCGGAGAAAAGTCTCAAGCGTCCATCTTGATCCGGATCACATGACCAACCCTCTATTTCTCTGTCTTTCTTTTTTAAAATTAATCTGCACATTATTATTATCATTTCTACATTTCTGTCTTCATGTGATATTTATTGACTTAAATCAATATTTTATATAATAACTATAATGGCATCAAACAGCAATCAGTGACTTCCTGTTGGGCTTTTATTTACAGAAGTCACTTCCTGTTTGACGGCTCAACAGGAAGTGTAAAACTGACACACACACACACACATACACAGAGGGATTCTGGGTGATCAATAGCTGTGATCAGAGGTAGCCCTCTGAGTTGCTTCCTGTTGCCATCGAAATAAAAGACCACTCACTTTATAAATACATGCAAACATTAATAAAATTACAGAAATATCCTGTAAATGTACATGTTTAATGTAAAATAATGTGAAAAATCTGTGATTGTAAAAAGAGAAAATCTATAATTTATTTACAGATGTATTGTTTATTTAATAGATTAAACTGATAAATTACAGTTTAATACTGTTAATACATTTCTAATATTAAATTAGTGACATTAACAGTAAATAAAGTATTATGTAATTTTAATGGATTAGTTAGTTAACTGACAGATATCTT
>NW_023339674.1:47887-48466 GCF_004916995.1 Morone saxatilis
TTTAACATTCACATTAAAATAAGATGATAAATATAAATGTATTATAGTATTACATTGTGTTATATCTGTCTGTATTTATTGATCATTGGTTTCACAGTGTAAATAACTTTAAACATTAAGAAGATTTTAAATTAAATCTGAAATCTGTATTATTTATTATATTAAATTATTTTACTGTATTTTTGGCTCCAGATGTTTTTTAACATTTATTTCTTGTTTTACAGTGAACCCACCTGTCACTCACAGTGGCCACGCCCCTAATTATTGATTACCTTAAAATCACTTAAAGGATAAAATATATAAACATCATCATTTATCTCCAGAAAACAACCGGCTGTAAACACGTTTTATTGATTAATATTGATCCTTAAGGATTCACTGCTGGAGCCTCTAGTGGACGTCAGAGGAACTGCAGCTTCTCACCCAACACAGATCATTATTGATCAGTTATTGATTGATTGATTGAACAGTAGATAGTGATTGATATTGATTGATTGACAGTAGATAGTGATTGATATTGATTGATTGACAGTAGATAGTGATTGATATTGATTGATTGATAGTAGATAGTGATTGATA
>NW_023339674.1:48566-50781 GCF_004916995.1 Morone saxatilis
AGGGAGAAGCCATAGCTAACTGCTAGTGCTTAATGTAACTAGCGTGTGTGAAAACTTTGAAAATAGCGAAAAGTCGCTAAAAGAAAGAAGTAAGTTAGCTACGAGTGTTAAGGTAGAACTAGTCTACGTTTAAATGTTAAGCGGGTAAATAACCGCTGTAACGAGTAAATCAAATTTATATTTAGCATTCACTGACAGAGCTACAGCACCAAACAGTGTACACAGAGCAGGAAGTAAACTGGAAATGAGTTAGTACGCTTACTGTTTGCATGTCAGCATTAGTATTGCCCTGTATCACTCTGTATCACTCTGTATCAGGCTGTATCACTCTGTATCACTGTATCACTCTGTATTGCCCTGTATCGCTCTGTATCGCTCTGTATCGTGCTGTATTACTCTGTATAACCCTGTATCACCATATCACTCTGTATTGCTCTGTATCACTCTGTATCGCCCTGTATTGCTCTGTATCGCCCTGTATCACTCTGTATTGCTCTGTATCACTCTGTATCGCTCTGTATCACAGCCACAGATACATGAGAGTGCTACGCCAATCCTAGGGGTAGTGATAGCATCCAGGCCACTCCCTGGCGCTGCCAATGTTCATCAGTCTGTTTCCTTGAAACCAAAATCTCTACATTTTCATCATAAGACTATAACTGAATCAAACTCAGGTGTTCTCAGTGGACAGTAGATAACTTTAGTTCATAAATCATCAGATAGCATTACTGAATGTAAAAGGCTTCTTATTCAACAAATCACTTAGTGTAGACAGGAGATATTATTGGAAACTGTTTGACCAATTAGGAGTCTGTGAAAACCCTCTTGGACCACTTAAGTCCACCATTTCAAATTTATTGAAAAACACATTTTTGCCGTCTTCTCCTGAACCGTCGGTCCAACCCCTATCAGATCTTCTGTGGATCATCATTGGACAAAGTTGATCAACAATTGGATAATGCTTGTTGATATCTTATTCTGTTTACAAGATATCAACAAATGAGCTTCAGAGGGGGTGTGGCTTAGCACGTAAACAGACATAAGTCAATAACCGTTGGACCGATCATCACAAAACTCACATGATCATTCAAATACACCACTAGGGGGGTGCTACTAATGCAAACACTGGACCTGCTATAAATCAGACTATAAATCAGAAATTGTTTTTCAATCATCATAAAACTACAGGATCTGTTTCAGAACAATGTTAAACCTCCTGTGTAAAACTATCTAACCTTAACCCTCCTGTGTAAAACTGTTTTGAATTTTCTAACAGTTTGCTTCATCATTTGTTATTATTTGTTATTATTTGTTTAATATTTGTTTAATATTTGTTGATGAAAATTTTAAACTTATGTTTGTTTTAAAATGTTTCTGTTTTATTGTTTTAGTGTAATTTTTGTTTGTGGAAATAAGGTGAACAAATATATTTTTCTTTCTAATTTTTGTTGATAGATGATGATAAAATTGTCTTTTCAGTTAGATTCTAGGTTGGCTTTATTCTCAGAACTTTTACAGACTCCACGTATATTAATGACAACGGAAGTCCACCTTATGTCTGTTTTATTTAAACTAGAATAGAAACTCAGTCAGTGGGTCTGAAAAAGCAAACTATAAAAGTTCAGTTGAATGAAATAATTGTATTTAAATGAACATACTTCAATCCGTTTTGGAAGTAAAGAAGCTTTCAGTGACTCCGATGTTAAACAGTCTGCTTCCTCCTGCATCGTTACTGTGAGCCGCTAACACAAACTGTTATTTTTCTGTAATAATGTGAGCTGACAGCAGAGCCTCCGGCTGCTTCGCTGTCTTTAAATATTAACAAGCAGTTTGTCCTGCTGTAATGTGTTCTCATTACTCTGAACCCTGAACCAGTGCAGAGTAAACCCCGCCAGTCCCCAGATAACAGCCTTCCTACTCTTCACCAACACAGCTCAGTCTCACACATGTTCTATCGATAAGACAAGTTTTTTAAAATCTAAAGTTGATCCTGTGAGACCTGGGGCCAGATGTATAAATTATGTGTACGCACAGAAACCCTGCGTACGTCTTTTCCCACACATAAAAGAACATTTATAAAAGAGGAAAGTGCAGAGAGAATGTGAACACTTCAGAGCAGCGTACTCACAGTTTTCAACAGATAACTGCGGTGAAATGAGGAGGAGTTGTGTCTCGTCAAGTGTGTTCATTTTAGTCATGTTCATGTTTAGTGTTT
>NW_023339674.1:50881-54785 GCF_004916995.1 Morone saxatilis
GCCAGAGTTCCAGAGTTTTTTCATGTTTTGATTAAGGTTTGTGTAAAGTTTTTGATCTCCTTGTGAGGTTTTGTTTTGCACTTTTTTCCCTCCTTGAGAGCGCTTTTTGTTGGATTGTTTTTTGGACAATAAATACTCCTTTTGTACATCTTTGTCAGTCCCTGAGTCATGCATTTGAGTCCACCAGAATTGTGTCTGAGGTCGTGACGGACCGAACTGACCAAGTATGGACTCAAAGAAACTCCAAACCGCCCTCTCTGCACAGGGCACCAAGATCCATCAGCATGAGGCACAGCTGAGTGTTGGTGCCATGGTGTGAAGGACCTCACCGAGCGTCAGGAGGAGTTCCAAGCCTTCGTCACCTGTCAAATTAACCACCTTGTGGGGCAACTACACCAAGTCCTCACTCACCTGGGGACGGCACCTTCAGCGACACCAACTGCGGAGAATCCTGTAGCTGCACCAACCATTAGCCAGACGGCTCCCTTGTCTCTGCGTTTGGCCTCCCTGGACAAGTTTTCAGGGGACTCAGGTGACTGTAGAACTTTCTTAGTTTAGTGTGATCTGCACTTCAAGCTCAACCCAGCAGCTTTTGTGTCAGACCAGGCTAAAGTGGCATTCATGGTGTCTTATTTAACTTGCAGAGCTGCCGCTTGGGCCACTGCTGAATGGCCAGAGACTCCAACATCTGCCACTCACTGCTTTTTGAGATACCATGAGCAAAATATTTGATCACTTCTCACCTGCCAGAGAAGCCTCTTGAGAGAGAATGCCATTGAGTTCCGCACAGTAGCCGCAGATAGCGGGTGGAACACAACAGCTTTAATAGACGCTTTTATGAATGCACTCTCAGAACCCATTAAAGATCATTTCGCTCCCTTGGAGCCCCCCCAGGATCTACAAGCCTTCATAGCCATGTCAGCTCTGGGCCGGAGAGAGCGGCCATGGACGAGTACATCACCTCCTCGCTGAAGGCTGGAATAATTTTTCCGTCCTCCTCTCCAGCTGGTGCAGGCTTCTTTTTCGTGGGTAAGAAGGATGGTTCTCTAAGGCCATGCATTGACTATAGCCCCCTAAATGACAACAGTTAAGAACTGTTACCCTCTCCCATTGATCTCATCTGCTTTTGAACTGCTCCAAACAGCCACAGTATTCACCAAGCTAGATCTCTGAAATGCTTACCACCTCATCGGGATCAGAAAAGGAGATGAATGGAAGACAGGTTTTAACACTCCTAATGGACATTATGAGTACCTGGTCATGTCATTTGGACTTTGCAATGCTCTGGTGGTATTTCAGATATTTGTGAATGATGTATTGTGGGAGTTTTTGAATGTTTTTTGTGTTTGTGTACCTCGATGATATTCTGATTTTCTCACCAGATAATGAGACTCATGTCAAGTCCTTCAGAAGCTGTTGGAGAATCAACTGTACATAAAGACCGAGAAATGTGAGTTTCATGCAGCCACTGTCAGTTTCCTGGGCTACATCGTCACAGCAAACCAGCTACAGATGTACCCGGCTAAGGTCAGTGCTGTGGCCAATTGGCCAACTCTGGACAGCCGGAAAAAGGTACAGCAGTTCCTGGGGTTTGCCAGCTTTTACAGAAAGTTCATCTGTAACTTTAGTTCTGTTGCAGCACCCTTGCATACACTCACCTCTTCCAAGGTACCTTTTCAATGGACCCCCCAGGCTGAAAACGTTTTCCAAGACCTCAAGGAAAGGTTTACCACAGCATCGGTACTTGCTGTTCCTGACCCCCAACGGCAGTTTGTGGTTGAGGTTGATGCATCCAATGAGGGCATTGGGGCCGTGTTGTCCCAGAGGTCTGCCAAGGACAACAGGATGCACCCCTGTGCCTATCTTTAACGTAAGTTGACCCCTGCGGAAAGAAACTATGATGTAGGGATGTAGGGAACTGGACTGTTTAGCAGTCAAGGCAGCACTTGAAGAATGGAGGTACTGGTTGGAGGGGGTGGACAGACCATAAGAACCTCGAATATATCAGGAAAGCCAAGAGAATGAATTCATGTCAGGCTAGCTGGACCCTGTTCTTTAACAGGTTCAACTTCACGCTATCCTTTCGACCAGGCTCACAAAACACTAAACTAGATGCTCTGTCCTGCCTTTATGACCCTGAAACTATTGCCAAAGAACCCGAGCCAATCCTTCCACTGAACCGTGTGGTTGTGTCATGGCAGATATAATCAGATCTGAAGCAGGCAAATGTTGTGAGCCCAGCACCTAGTGGGTGTCCAAGTAACCGTTTGTTTGTCCCAGTGTCCCCCTGGATTATTGACGGCGGTCCAGTGTATTTTTATACATCCTCTTTGCGAGCGCCTTTTGTTTCTTCGTTTTGTACCCGCCTTGAGAGCTTTTTGTTGGATTGTTTTTTGTACATCTTCATCAGTCCCTAAGTCATGCATTTGAGTCCACCAGCATTGTGTCTGAGGTTGTGACATGAGGTGGACGTGAGATATCACTAGAGATGTATGTTCTGTAAAATGTTACTCAGATGATCTTTTATTTGATCCTGAACTGTGAAGCTCTTCATAAAGTCTGTTTCAATTTGAGCTTCATCTTTAGTGTTGAGCTACTCTTTTCGACAGTAATGATTACTTATTGCTCCCTGCTAACAGTAATTAGTTACACTGCTAGTTACTGCAGAAAATAATATTCTTACTGTACCATTATTACTAGTAATGAGTTACGCCCAACATTGTTTATCATTGATCATCCTTTTGATGTTAATAATATTAATTGAAATACCACTGTGATGATGGTTTTGCAGGTACATGTGATGAGTTAGCGGTATGGGTTCTATAAACAGACACAGCTGTTCTGTTCTTTTCTTTTTTTAATACTCTTTATATTGGTTTTTCATTTTTATAAGCACAAACCTAACATTAGAAAAAAAAAAAAAAAAAGTCCGACCCCAAACTAACAGTGAGCGATGCGCTATATATTTCTACATATACATAAAATAAATAAGTGAATAAAAAGACGTCAGAAGACGAGAAGTTAACGGTATGGGTTCTATAAACAGACACAGCTGTTCTGATTCTGTTGGAGAACCTTGTTCCTTTCATTGATAAATGATCAGTGGAGTAGTATTCATACAGATCAGTTTAAGAGTGTTCTACGTCCACATATGGATGATTGTGGAAAAGAAACTCTTCACAATGACTGAGATTTATAAACACAATCAGGCGTACGTGCAATTTTATAAATACGACAGAATCAGTGGGTGGAGGTGCTCTCAGTCTAACATACAGCTTCCTGTCTGCTGTTTGAAAGCTTCAGAAACTTCACAACTAAGACAGTATGAAGAGGGATCAATAAAGTGAAAAATGTGATGATCAGATATTTAAAGAAAAAGAGAAAACTGAGTGAATGAAGGTTTGATTCTATCCCTCTAAACTGAAACATTTAAAGACTTCACTCTGAAGGCGTTCTTTCTGTCTCATTTGGTCCCTCTGACTGCCCCCCTCTCTGTGTGACAGATGAAATATCAATCAGGGTTTTAGTGGTGTGTTCTGAGCCGTGACGTTCTGATCCTGCCCCCCCAGTGAGTAACTGGAGACCTGGATCAAGACCAGGACCGAGACTTGGATTAAAAACATGGTGAGGACAAAGACCTGCTGTCTCCCTGGCATCATGTTCGGGCTCAGAGGCTCCGCTCCAACAACAGAAGAGCTGTGCTGCATTTTATCAGCACGACTCAGCAGCTCGCTCCCTTTGTCCTGAGGACCCTGAACGCACCGTGGCTGACAACCAGAGAGTCTCCCAGGAGACGACAGACAGACAGAAACACAGAGACAGACAGACAGACACAGAGACAGGCAGACAGACACAGAGACAGGCAGACAGGCAGACAGATAGACAGACAGACAGTTCAATAAAC
>NW_023339674.1:54885-57425 GCF_004916995.1 Morone saxatilis
TATATATCTAAATTTACATTAGTTTTGTTTTGCTGATTGACGTTCTTGTATGTACAGTGTTTTTGAGTATTTAGAAAATCGCTTTTAAATAAAATGTATTATTATTATTATTAAAGTTTTGTTAAAGTGCAGTATAGTGAAATAAAGTGCAGTATAGTGAAATACAGTAAAGTGCAGTATAGTGAAATAAAGTAAAGTGCAGTGAAATAAAGTGCAGTATAGTGAAATAAAGTGCAGTATAGTGAAATAAAGTAACGTGCAGTATAGTGAAATAAAGTGCAGTATAGTGAAATAAAGTGAGATAAAGTTAAGTAGGTTTCTACAACTGGCGGACTGAAAGTGATCAGGATCAGGTAGGTTAGGTTGATTGATGCTGTCAGTGCTCCTCCAATCAGATCAGACAGAAACAGATCTATTTCTCTGTCTGCACTCTGCCGGGGGGAGGAGGAGGAGGAGGTGTAATGTAAGTTGGGTCTCCTGTGTGTGCAGCCTGTTAGCAGTGTGTCAGGTGGAGTTTGGCTGATGGTCGCTCTGCAGAGAGAAGCGGTGGCATGAATCGAGCGTTGAGAGAATGAACTGATTACAGACTGAATGAAACCAACAGCAGACTTCAGTGTGACCTTCAGACTGCCGCTGACTGCGGATCAGTGTTTGACCTCGTTAACATGCTGCCTGTAAACATTCCTGATCTCAAATCAATGACTTTATCAGGACATCTGTTTTCTCTCCATTTGATTCTGTGGACTGGATGAAACATAAAATATTTTGTGTCTTTATGTCTTTGATGAAGTTCAGTCTCTCTATTGGTTCTGTGTTGGGTCTGTGTTGGTTCTGTGTTGGTTCCCTGCTGGTTCTCTGTTGGTTCTATGTTGGATCTGTGTTGGTTCTCTGTGTTGATTCCGTGCTGATTCCCTGTTGGTTCTCTGTTGGTTCTCTGTTGGTTTTCTGTTGGTTCTGTGTTGGTTCTCTATTGGTTTCCTTTTCGTTCTCTGTTGGTTTCCTTCTGGTTCTCTGTTGGTTCTGAGTTGATTTTCTGCTGGTTCTGTTCTGGTTCGGTGTTGGTTCTATGTTGGTTCTCTGTTGGTTTCCTTCTGGTTCTCTGTTGGTTCTGCGTTGATTTCCTGCTGGTTCTGTTCTGGTTCGGTGTTGGTTCTGTGTTGGTTCTGTGTTGGTTTCCTTCTGGTTCTCTGTTGGTTCTGCATTGATTTCCTGCTGGTTCTGTTCTGGTTCGGTGTTGGTTTTGTGTTGGTTCTCTGTTGGTTTCCATCTGCTTCTCTGTTGGTTCTCTGCTGGTTCTTTGTTGGTTTGTGGAACAGTACTCTCAAGACACAGATTTGTTCTCCAGACGGCAGAGAGATTGTAATTATCAGTGATTTATTTATTTATGATCTGATCTGAAGTATCTCATGTTTTGATTGATTATTTATTTTTCTGTTTGAGTTTTGATCCACTCTGTCACGTTCTAACTTTTGTTGTCCTGATTCTCCTCCTGGTTCTCCTGGCTCTATTTCCTGGTTCTGTTTAGAACCGGTTCCACCTGCAGATGGTGACAGGAATTCCCGAGTCCGGTCTGTCCGACCTGCTGCTGACAGTTCTGCAGCGGTCTGGTTGGAGGGAGGGTACTGCAGTTCTGTGTCGGGGCTGGGAGGAGTCTCAGGGTCTCCTGCGGCTCCTGGATGGTCAGATGGCATCATGGGACAGCGGGGGTGGGGCCACCTGGCACCTGCGTGCCATCCTCAACCTGACACAGTCGGCACACGACGACACTCAGATCCACGACTTCCTGTCCCGACACTTCAGACAGAACCAGCCCTCGCCGGTGTCGGTGGTACTGTTCGGAGCCGACCCGCAGTGTGCAGCAGCAGTGCTGCGTAGTGCTCAGGACCTGGGCCTCACATTACCTATGGTGCACTGGGTGCTGGGCCAGCCACTCAGCCCAGACGCGCTGCACGCCATCGGGTTACCGCTCGGCCTCCTGGCCTACGGAGAGGTGGAGAGGAAACCTCTAGAGTTCTACGTCAGAGACGCCCTGCAGCTCGTCACCAGGGCCGTCGCCGCAGCAACCGTGGTGAGACCAGACCTGGCTCTGATCCAGAATATGGTGAACTGCTACGACAAACCCAACAAACTTGAGGTTCCGTCGTCAGGGCAGTACCTTTCCAGGTAACAACCAACTACATGTATGTAAATAACCTATTCTAATGAAAGCAATATAAAATATCTGCAGGACTGTAATAACCTTAATGTTTCACAGTTTTTGTGCCTCGCAGTGTATAAATAGGTTTTATTATTCTTTCTGAATTCTGCTCAGAGAATGAAATAACAGTGACAGTAGATTTATAATCAGTGCTCATTAGTAGATTAATATTTGTGCAGCCAGCAGCGGTTTGATTCCTTCGTCCTCACCTCTTAGGTGGGAGGAGTTAAGACTGCAGACACATACAGTATATATTAATGGTCATATATATTCATAAACACAGTCTGTGTGTTATAAGGAGCCTAAAGCTCTCTCTGTCTTTCTCTGTCTCTGTCTCTCTCTC
>NW_023339674.1:57545-57742 GCF_004916995.1 Morone saxatilis
CCCTCTCTCTCTGTCTGTCTCTTTAACAGATAGGTTTCTTCTGTCAGTTATTAGACCTTCGTCCTGTTATGAGATGACTGGTCTCTCTTTCAGACTCACAGTAAACAGACAGCCATCATCAGCCCTCAAGGAAGCTGTGATCTCAACAATTAACACTAATTCAACCAATCCAATCACAGCAGTCTCCTGTACAGAAC
>NW_023339674.1:57842-63189 GCF_004916995.1 Morone saxatilis
TGAAACAGTTAATGCTGGTTCTGATAGAAAGGGCTCAAAACACACAGTGCATAAACACATCGATATAAACAACAACATTTGTAGACAGTAAGACAATTGTGCAATGGAGCATAGTGCAAAGAATGCTGGAATAAATGTTTGTATTTTTATAGGTATTTTTAGGTATGTGAGGTAGCTGGATACGACAGTATATACAGCATGAAGAGATGTGTTTTTAAAAAGAAAACGTAATTTCAACAATGAAAATAAGTAATGTTAGATTCACAAGGTACAGTTAAGTGTTGATCAGAGTGATGGCCTGTGGGTAGAAACTGTTGTGTCCCTGGTGTGATTTTTTAATCAGTTATACAAAACAAAGCTTAATAACATCACAGCATACATTGCAAGGTTTTAGAAAAGCGGCATTGAAATCAAACAGTTTAGGTTGTAACAATCCCCCCAAAATCCCTGAGAGATCCTGGAGGGACTGAACATGGCTGACAGCAAAAATCAATCTGACCAGGGATGGATATTAATGTGAGTTTTAACCACGATTCTGATACTTTTATCAATGTTGTACTTTGAAAACCTTTTTATTTATTGAACAACGGAAAGCCAAAATTGTGAAATGTGTAACAGACAAGAACCAACCAATTGTTTAAAACCAGAGCAGCAGACTGGCTGACTGAAGTTGATGCAGAAACCTGAAGAAATCAGTCAGTCCACAATCCCCCAACAGAATCTCAGCCTGTCAGACATCCAGAGAGGTTGGGGTTCCGAGAGGTTTGAGCTACAGGAAACGCTGCCATCTGCAGGAAACACAGTGAACTACTGTCAGTAGGCTCATTGGAGATTAACTGCTCTCCTGTAAAGAGCGGAGGAGACAGAAAACTGCAGTCAGTCGGACAGTTTCCAGTAACCTGCAAAGAATAAAGTCACAAAAATGTTTACTGAGATGTTAGATCATCTTTAAGTTGCCTATAGTTTTTAGACCACATTCAGATCTATAAATAAACTTTATTATTATTATCGACCGCACAAGATCTGTTTCTAACAGATTAAACCTTCAGCAGCTACAATCTACAATTCAATTTAAAAATCACAGAAAACTAGGAAAATGTGTTGTTTGTTGTTGAAACTAAGAGCCAATCAGCTCTTTGATCAGACGACAGCCAGGCGTTTCCCATCATGCCCTGGGTTTCGCTGTCGGTGGAGAGCAAAAACTGTGGCCGCATTGATCTTATGAGGTTATCGTTGCCCACGTATGCACAACGCCAGAGCGAGTCAGCATCAAGTCAACACAAATCTAACCAGAATGCATTGTGTGGCAATTGCTGGTGATTGATTCTGTACAGCCCTGGATCATCTCCAATGAGCCTATTGTAAGCTACAGAAAACATTGCGAGCAGAGTCATTCATTGTGTCTGAGAGTCTGTCAGCAGCTGGAAACGGGATGAGCTGCAGGTTTGAGGAAGATAAAAGGTTTAACTGCTGCGTTCAGTTTACTGACAGTAAAAGATCAAACACATTCACAGTAAATTAAATTACATGGAGAGATAACCTCACAGCACAGATTATCTGTTGCAAAAAAGAGAAAAGAACAAAAGGAAATGAAGAGAGGAAGTGTGAAGAGAAACATCAGATTTAAATCAGATCACAGACACTGACATCAGAAGGTCGTCTGATCACTTTAAGAGTTAATTTGTAAATATAGTAAGACAAATACCCTGTTTATACCTCACATCAAAGTGTGTTTCTGGTGAGTGGATATCAGTCAGACCACATAACTTTACAGACGTAAATGCACCAAACATGCACTTAGGATGGATTGTGATCTAATTAGCTAAACCAGCTGCAGAGGTGGACGGGAATGCATTGTTAAACACTTAGTGTAAATATGAGTGTCAAATGTCAAAGTCAAATCTCAAGTGTGACAGTGCATACACCCGTACATCAGGTTCTGATGTTTGTTGTTCTGTTTTAATAGTTGCACCCAAACAATATGATCCTCTGAGAACCCCGAATATTCACTGCAGATCTCAACAGTTTGTGACTGTAGAATTATAGAGTTGTTAAGTGTGATGAATATTTCTTAAAACAATCTTCTCATAAGTCAAATTTCCAAATGGAGCTTGAATTTTTCAGAAAATCGTCAAAATAAAACCTGAGTGAATGTTTGTTGGAGAAGGTCCAACTGCAGTCCTCCCTCCCGAAGCCCCTGTCCTGTGAGACAATTGGCGTTTGAGCATGAGCGATGAAAAACTATGTATCCTCCCATTAGAGGAGCACTACAGCTCACCTACTTTAACATGATAAAAGGACAGAATTCTCTCTCTGTCATGGGAAGCGTACCCATTTTTTTCCATCTATCCCCACCAAAATGTTACTTATTTTAGAGAAAGCCACAAAGCTCAGATTATAACTCGAACCCTGCTCATGAAAGAAAATACAATAAATCCTCCCACCAGCAGGGGGTGATATTACCTGCAAGAGGGGGGTCTGAGGACGGAGGTCTGGGAGGGCAGATCTTAGGAGCAGCAGTTGGACTTCTTTGATTTATTGTGTGAATATGAATTGATTGGTTAATGGCGATAAATAGCTGGTGGAGCTCATTCTAAAAAGGTCATTAGACAAGAGCTCCAGGTCAAAGGTCAAACAATGGAAGGTTCCAGTCGATCAGATGTTTTCTCTTTTAAGTCTCAGTTTTTCACTAATATATAAATATAAATAAGTTACACTAATTATTCGATCAGCCAACTGGTTTTTGTTTTGGTCTTGCAGGTTCTTGTCCAACACGTCTTTCTACGGTCTGACGGGTCCAGTCCGAGTCCACCAGAACCTATCTCAGGTACTCACCTCGCAGCGTTTCCACATCTGGAGCCTGCGGCGGGATGCGCTGGGTCAGCCCACCTGGGTGACGGTGGGGAGCTGGGAGGGAGGCCAACTGCAAGTGGAGGACCAGGCAGTCTGGCAGGGACCCAAACCTCGCCACCGGACAGAAGGGACAGGCGGGAGGACCAGGGGGCGCTGGAGGGCAGGGATGCCAGTGGCGGGGAGTCGGGTCCGGGTGGTGACTTTGGTGGAACATCCGTTTGTGTTCACGCGGGACGTGGACGACGAGGGCAGCTGCCCAGCTGGGCAGTACTGCCTGGATGCCAGCACCAACAGCTCGGAGACTCTGGAGAGGTTCTTCAGGGAGGTGGCGGGGGGGAACGGCAGCTTCCTGCCCGCAGAGTACAGCAAGTGTTGTTACGGATACTGCATCGACCTGCTGGAGAAGCTGGCAGAGGACCTGGACTTCGAGTTCGACCTTTATATCGTTGGAGATGGGAAGTACGGCGCGTGGAAGGGGGGGCGGTGGACTGGGCTGGTGGGGGATCTTCTGAACGGACTGGCAGACATGGCTGTCACCTCCTTTAGCATTAACTCAGCACGGAGCCGGGTGATCGACTTCACATCACCCTTCTTCTCCACCAGCCTAGGCATCCTGGTGCGTAGCAAGGACACAGCGGCCCCCATCGGAGCCTTCATGTGGCCCCTGCACTGGTCCATGTGGGTGGGCATCTTCCTGGCACTGCACATCACAGCGCTCTTCCTTACGCTGTATGAGTGGAAGAGTCCATACGGCATGACGCCTCACGGACGCAACAGGGTCAGGGTGTTTTCGTACTCCTCGGCTCTCAACCTGTGCTATGCCATCCTGTTCGGACGCACCGTCTCCTCCAAGACACCAAAGTGCTGGACGGGTCGGTTTCTAATGAACCTGTGGGCCATCTTCTGCCTGCTGGTGCTGTCCAGCTACACAGCCAACCTCGCCGCCGTCATGGTGGGGGAGAAGACCTTTGAGGAGGTGTCAGGGATCCACGACGCCAAGGTGAGATATCAATATAGCAGCAAACAACTACTCCCTATGTAAAAATATAGTGGAGTCATGGTGTCTCACTCCCTCTGTCTGTGTTGTATCGTAGCCGTAGGGTTTTTTCCCATAGCCGGCTCTGACTGAAACTGCTGTTTTTAAAGTCTTTAAAGTACTTTATTCTTTTCATTCCAAAAATTATATTTAGCGGTGTTGGGTGTTAGTTGCAATAGATGCTGCATTAGAATGCACCTCACTTCCTGTGCTCTATATCCAATATGGGATATACCCTACTGTCAGTGTCCACTATCACTGTCCTTTTGGCTGTTCAATACTGTTCAAAGATTAGAATGATCAGCCTGAGGGTTTTACCTGCGCTGTCACCAGCCCTGCAGGAGAGGCGCTCTGTGGTGCATTGTGGGATATATAACTGACTAACATTTTGTCCTCAGAGTTGATGTGTTAGAAGCAGGAAAAATGGGCAGTGTGAGGATCTGACCGACTTTGACAAGGGCCACATTATGATGGACGACTGGGTCAGAGCTGGGGTGTTCCCGGTCTGCAGAGGTCAGTACCTATCAAAAGTGGTCCATAATGGTCCTCATAATAGTAGTGCTGATTGTTGTACAATCATACACAGTAAAACGTAGAGAATAACGTAATAGAATATCGCTCAATTTAGCAAGATGGTTTTGAAATATATAGAAAGGACCTCCGTAATGCCAGAGCAGCCTGTTATTTAGCACTAATAGAAGGCTGAGAGCCACAGCTCTGTGGAGCCACGTATCCCCATAACCCTCAGTAGTAACGACTTTATGAGCTTCTTTTATGATAAAATTATTACTATTAGAGACAAAATTAATCACCAAATGCCCTCAACAGGTATCGCTGTCCCTCCAAATACAGGAATTTTAACAACTGTAAAATTTTCTGCTATCCAGCTGCATCAGTTAACTTCAAAATTTCTTCATCAAAGCCATCAACCTATCCCAACTAGGCTGCTTAAAGAAGTCTTAACCTTAGTTGGCACTTTTTTACTGGATATGATAGTCTTGTCTTTATTATCAGAACGAACCACAGTCCCTTTTAAAGAGCTGATAAACCATTCTGACCCAGGGTTTTAGCAACTATAGACTGATTTCTAACCTCCCCTTCCTCTCTAAGATCGGAAAAAGTAGCCGCAACAGTGTGTGACTTGTCTACTACATAACAATAGCTTATTTGAGATTTTCAGTCATGATTAGGAGTTTATCCAGCACAGAGACAGCCTCTGGTTAAAGTAAGAATACTAATATGCTCTGACAATGACTTTCTCTGCACTTGTATTATGAATCTAGTGCTGCCATTTGACACCAATATTTTACAACTTAATCAAATCCCAACCTCCTCATTATTATTTTACTTAATCTTTCATTTTTTAATTTTTTTTTCATTCTTTACTTATAGTTTCTTCATTATTTTAATTTTATACATAATACACATACATCACCAGTTCTTAGATCATTTTTCTTT
>NW_023339674.1:63214-66053 GCF_004916995.1 Morone saxatilis
TCAAATAGAGCAGGTCTAGACCGAACTCCTTATAACATTATTTACAGAGACCCAACAGTACCACCATGAGCAAGACCTTGGAGACAGCGGCAAGTTGCTGTAGTTGCTTTAATAACTGTTAGTTGCTGTACTTACTGTAGTTGCTGTTAGTTGCTTTAATAACTGTTAGTTGCTGTAGTTGCTTTAATAACTGTTAGTTGCTTGTTCTGTTAGTTGCTATAGTTGCTTTAAAAACTGTTAGTTGCTGTGGTTGCTGTTAATTGCTGTAGTTGCTGTTAGTTGCTGTAGTAATCGTGTTGCTCTGTGTTGAAGGACAGATCCTCCTCATCTCGACGCCTTCATCATGGACAAAGCGCTGCTCGACTACGAAGTTTCCATCGACGCCGACTGTAAACTGGCGACTGTTGGGAAACCGTTTGCCATCGAAGGTGAGACAGTGTGCATGCTGTTGTGTTTTTATCTTTGTTAATTGCTGTTAGTTCCTGTAGTTGCTGTGAGACAGTGTGCATGCTGTTGTGTTTTTATCTTTGTTAGTTGCTGTAGTTGCTGTATTTGCTGTGAGACAGTGCATGCTGTTTTTATCTTTGTGATGACACATCTTCAGAAAGTGAGGAAGATCTTGACGGCCCTTTACTATAGTGTTTGAGGATTCCGGTTGATATTGAGGTTAATGTGTTCACTGACAGAATGTCCTCACAAGAATATAGAAACACTAACATGTCTTTGTGTTTCTGGGTTTGACTTCAGTTCACTTCCTCCGAGTAATTTCTGAAACATGTTTCATAAAGTTTCATCATCTCAACCAATCAGACGAGATGTCTCCCTGCAGACTCTGACAGTTTAAAGATTCACTGGGAGCTGTTTCCTCCTGTCAGCTTTATTTAAATAGTCTAAAAACACAAATGACAAACCCCTCGAGGGAAGGAAACAATGTTTGTGTGTAATGTTTAATGGACGAATACAATGTGTGAGTTCAGGTTACTGTACTGTGAATTACAGGCAGAAGATTTCATGAGTCCAACAGCCCAGTGGTGTACTGGACCCTACACTCGTAACTTATGCCCGTCCAGCCTCTGCTGTCAACAGAGTTGCCCACCCAGAAGTATTTGTTAATTGGCACTGAGGCAGGCAGGAAGCATCATTATCACATTAACATTAGACACAGAAGAGGTGCAGATTTATTTCAATACTACAGATTACACCATTATGCATTTTGAATGATTTGTTATTCCAACTACTCATTAAAATCAGACAACTATTTCATGCCTTCGCCATCCTAGGGGGAAAATTCTGCTCGCAGAACACTGAACGATGAGCATCAGAGGGAATCTATATTTGGTATACCCAATGCTGACTTTGTATAGCAGCTTATAACCTGGTCATGTTTTACAGCATAAATACACGTTTTTTTGTTTGTAGTTGAATATAATGAACTTTTACTGCTTCTTACTTTGACTTTTTATGTGTAACATGGCCAATGTCACAGCTCAGTTGTTGTCATTAATTTGCATTGATCTTGATCTGACAATGTCCTGATGATTAGACAAGGTTTTTATCTGCAGCTCAGCAGTCAGTTGTGTGACAACAGCAGTAAAAAATATATATATAAATGAGAAAAACTACATGGTGAATTCAGCCACATTCAAACCAGTGATGGTGATCACAGAGAATACAGGTTTTACTGCCTCCTTCACTTTTGTGTGTGTCAAAGTCAGACACAAATGAAGAACAAATGAGTTGTCAAAAAATACAGATCTTTAAATAAAGTTTTCAGTCTGATTTCTCTGTGCTTTGACCTCCAGCTGATCTCTTAATTTAACAATGATTGAGCTTTTTGTTTAATTAGACCTCCATGCCGTTCTCCCTCCAAAATAATTACTGTTCAAACCTTCACTCTCTTTTCTTTTCTTTAATTAATCTGCTTCATGTGTCATCTCTTGTATAATTATTCTCAGACTCTCTGCTCTCGCTCTTCTTACAAACTTTATTCACGCTGAACTCTTCAGTTTTGTTTTCAGCTGTTTTAGTCCTTAAGCAACTTATTGGTGCAATCATATCAATCATCGACACAGTTATCGGTTTTGCTGTGATTTTTATGTTATAAACGTTATGACATTTTTCTCCTTATAACACACTTATGACTACAGTTTTTTCTTGTTATAACAACAGATTGCTTTATTTTAAGGAAAGATCAATATATAAAACACAACATTTTGTGGTTGTGATGTTGAAGATAAAGTGGCATGTTGTTAGAAGAACAAATGTGTAATTTTAATTAAATGTATTGTTATAATGTTTTAATAAGATACGTATGTCTTATTAAAACTATCTGGGTTTTTTTTGGTAACGCTATCTATGAAGGTCATGTTTATGAGGCATTATAAGCACATTCATAGGACATGATAAAGCATTTATGAGGCTTTATAGAACTGGTGTGATGGTGCTGAAGTTTATGAAATTAAAGTCTTTACATGGCTTTAATCATTTAGATTTTGTTGTCTTACTCTTTATTTAGTCATCATCAGTCCTCATAACATCATAACTGTGTTATAATATCATATATCAGTCTGATGTTTATTGTTTATGGTAGGTTATGGAATTGGACTGCCTCAGAACTCCCCTCTGACCTCCAATGTCTCAGAGTTCATCAGCAGATATAAATCAGAAGGATTTATGGACCTGCTGCACGACAAGTGGTACAAAGTAGTTCCATGTGGGAACCGAGTGTTCGCCGTCACCGAGGTCAGTGTGTCTGCTTCTATACAGTGTATGTTTGTATATACAGTGTGTGCACACCGATCTGCTTTTACATTATGACCACCTGGGCACCCTGGTTCTG
>NW_023339674.1:66153-72337 GCF_004916995.1 Morone saxatilis
GGACCCACCCACTGCCCCCCCGCCACCGCCTCAGCCCGGCGAGCTGCAGGAGCTGCAGGAGCAGATCGAACAGATGAGGGAGAAGCTGAGGACAGCCCTGGCCAGGAGGGCTGAGATCCAGACCACTTTGGCTAAACCTGTCCCCACGGTTACAAATGACCCGCCTCCAGTTACCACGACAACATTGATAGGTGCCCCGCCCACCTTCACCCCGCCCACTGTCACCCCAATAACACCCCTCCCTGCCAACACAAAGTGTGTGACAACCATGACAGACCCGCCTCACAAAGTCTTGTCCAAAGTTCGGCCCTTCAACAGCAGACTGACCAATCAGAGGAGGTGATGCTCTCTGTAAAAGTTACATGACTCTCTGCACATGGCAGCCATTTGAAACTGCTGAGAACGGAAAATAATGATTAATTATTCATTTCTTTTTAAATGCCAAAGCTCGTAATTATTTCTATTTTTATTCATTATTGAGTTTTGGAGATTTTATTTTATTTTTCTGTTTCCGGGCTCCTTCCAGTCTGTGGCCACATTATTATTATTTTTATTATTATTATTATTATTATTATTATATATACACATATATATTTAGATATTATCAATAAAATCACAATATATGTGTTGATGAGAGTTACCCACATTGTGGATGAATTCATGGAATGTAATATATTAAGAGGTTTTTTTTAACTATTTCATGCATAATGCATAAACAAATTAGTAATTTGTACCTTTAATTAAATTATTATTTCTTCTTATTATTAAATTTTTTAAATCAGATGCAAATCCAGGGTTTTGCTCAGATTTGGATTTAATGTGAAAATTAACAAGAAAACCTTAAATTAACAAGCAGGTTGATTTGTAACCTCGTTTATACATCTAAATGATCTTTTTTTAACTAATTAAGTCTTATATCAAGCAGATGATGTCTTCATGTATGATCATCCATCAGTTCATCTAAACCTTAATATATTACATCAGTATAATTGATCTGTTGTTGGTAAACCTGTTAAATATCTGAACACTGAATAAGAATTCATTTAAAATCTCATTAATTAACAGAAGTCCTTAATTACTCCTTAAACTTGTTGATGGATTTGTCAAATCTTTCACAAATTAAGGGAAACTCATGGATTAGTTTTGATTAATGATTGATTTTATAATTGACACTGATTTAGATTAAGGTATTTGCAGGTGTACGTTAAGGGTTAATTAAGGGGATTTTAAGGGATTCTTGTCCCAGACTTACTGGGCCACAGACAGGAAGTAAAATATGATATCAGGAGCAACAGAGGACTCAACATTGAGCCCTGTGGTACTCCAGATCTAACACATAAAATTCTTTGTTTGGTGAAAGCTGTTTGATCCACTTACTGTCTCTTTGGTTCTTAAATCTTCAGACCGTTTCCTCCTCAGACTGCTTAAACTGGCCGCTGGGTGTGGACGTGGTTTCAGGAACCTTTTTTTGTGGTGCAGATTCAGGACTACCTGTGAGGCTGAATGCAGCAGCTCTGCAGGAGCCTCAGAGGATAAAAAAACAAAACCTAAAGGAAGTGAACACACCACCAATCCCAGTTTGTCTGATGGTGTTCAACAGAAACGTTGCTGCTGATGCAATAATTAGTTTGTTTGCATGTAGAGAAAAATCTGAGCAGCTTCAAGTTTACGGAGTTTCCTTAAAGGCACCTTCACCTGTCAGTAAATTCAGGTGTTCATCAAAACTGTTTCTTTTACAAACTAGCAGAGAATCCCTGAACTTTCACCTTAACTCAAACATTTAAGGTCCTTTTAAGGTTTTTATCTTCAGTCACTGTGAAACTCTCTTACCTTACAGTCCATGAATAATGATATGATTAGTATCTTAATGGGATTTCAAGGACCGATTAAAAAATCGATGAATGGGTCATCACATATAATGGATTATTTGAACAGTTTAAGTTAAAATAAAAAACAAGATAAAACCCATCACTTAATTATAAAGCCTCCTTTAAGGTATAAATGCAGGAATTTATTTAATCTTTTCACCCCTTGATTCATGTATAGATCATAGATCATAAAATTATTATTAATATTATTATAGCCTTTATTTAACCCCAAATTTATGGTGAATTTAGTTTTTAAGGGATTTTTTTTTCGTTAAAAACCACTTAAACTGTACAGGTAATCTATTAAAATATTACAATCCATTATTTATCCCCTTAATTAACCCATTGTTAGGGTTAGGGTTAGGAGATAAGATATTTTATTGGATGATCTGCACAGTTTAAAGGTTTTTTAAGTGGCAGAAAATCTCTTAAAATTGTCCAAATAACATGAAAGTCTTTCATTTATACAGTGACTTAACACAGACGGCTTTCAGGTGTTCTTTCAGTTCAGTTTTAAGGTTTTTATGTCCCTTAAAGAAAACCTTAAATCAATGTGAATAATCCATTAAACCCTTCTAACTTTATTAAAATCTTCCGTTATCCAGATGGATCAAATACATAAAGTAAAAATTATTTTTATCTGAATTGAAGCTAATAATTCATTTCAGATTTGTTCTTTCTTGTGTATGTACTTTTTAAAACATTCATGTTTTTTTAGGTGTTTTGACCTGTTTAGATTCTGGGGTTATTTAATGGATCATAATACATTAGGGTGTTTTAAGGGTTAGTAATTTGGCCTGTAGGACCTCAAGCAGATATTTTGTCATTTGGTGTTTTAATCTTCTGATGTCAGACATCATGGATCACCATAATGAAAGACTGAAAGCTGCAGTCTTTAAACCTTACTGTGTGACTTCCTGTCTCTGACGGACGACAGGACACACGGACAAAGAGCGGACAGAATACTGTCCTTTTAAGATTTCCTGTCATTCACCAGGTGTTTCCACAGGTTCAATCTACGTCTTCCTCCACCTGTTTGTTTCTGTGAGGCGTTCATTGTCCTGTGGGTTTCTAACGGTGGGCTGTGAGGCCTTCACTGTCCTGTCTGTTTCTACTGGTGGGCTGTGAGGCCTTCACTGTCTGGTCTGTTTCTACCGGTGGGCTGTGAGGTCTTCACTGTCCCGTCTGTTTCTACAGGTTGGTTGTGAGGCGTTCACTGTCCTGTCTGTGAGGATGTTTGTGTTAAACAAGGCTCCTGGATGTTTTTCTTATGTTTCTGTTCATGTTGATCTCGATATATTTTTTTGTTAAAATTAAAAAAGAAATAAGTGTATTACCAAATTAAAAGTCTTCTTGTTTTTATTCTTTTTATTTTTGAAAAACAGATTAAAAATGTTGGAATTTCAGTCAAAATGTTCAATTTAATCACCATTAAACAATTTCTTAAATTTAATTAAATTTTATTTGTATAGCACCAACAGAGCCGGTCAGACCGTACTGCTCATAACATTAACAAAATAAATAGTCTGATCAGTTTCAGTTATACAGTAATAATAATAAATACAATAAACAACCTCTGAGGTCGTTAAATCATAAAATATCAGAATTAAACTCTGATGGTTAAATGTAGCTTATTATGATGTACTATGATGCTAGCCAGAAAGCTAATGCTAATGGTAACCATGCTTGCTTTAGTTGTGACTTTACATCCAAATTAGTTTCATTTTACCCAAAGTAATTAAGTATCTGATTTAGTTACAAACAATCAATTATTGATCCTCTGGATACGATACGTCCCGGTGGACATACGGTGGACATAAGATACGTACCGGGGACATATGATGGACATATGGTGGACATAAGATACGTCCCCAGGGACATACGATGGACATACGGTGGACATAAAATACGTCCCGGGGAAATACGGTGGACATACAATGGACATATGATACGTCCTGGGGACACACGGTGGACATATGATTTCAATTCAATTCAATTTTATTTGTATAGCGCCAACAGAAGTTATCTCAGGATATTTTCAAATTAGAGCAGGTCCTAGACCGAACTCCTTTTTACATTTCAGAGACCCAAAGTACCACCAATGAGAAGACCTTGACGACGGGGGGCAAGGAAAAACTGCCCTTTTACAGGCAGAAACCTAAGGACAGACCTTCGGCTCTAGGTGGGTGGTCATCTTGCCTTGACCAGTTGGGTACGTCCCAGGGACATACGGTGGACATAAGATACGTCCCGGGGACATACGGTGGACATATGATATATTCCGGCACATACGATGGACATACGGTGGAAATACGGTGGACATATGATACTTCCGGTGGAAGCCTTGGACCAACAGAGGGGCCACAGAAGAGCAGAGATCAGGACCTGTATCGAGCTGTAAGTAAAAGATGGTTTGCTATTTAGTAGAACTCTATGATATTAATTCATGATTAATAATTAAAGTTGATCATTATAATTATTGATTTAAGAAATAAAGTAAATGTTTAGAAAGGTCACTCACAGTTTCAGATCCAGAAGTTGCTCCGCAGCTGATCAGCCAGCTGGTTGTAGTTCATCCTCCTCAGGATCTTCTGGGCCATCTCCCGGGCCCCCTCAGCGTGGTACTGCTGGACCATCAGGTCCACAGTTCTGGATCGGTCTGCAGACTCCAGCCGGCTGACGGGAACCGGATCCGACTGCAGACTGAGGAGGTATTGGAAGGTCTTCAGATCCTCCAACCCAAGAGAGTTCAGCACCCTGAGCAGCAGCAGGGACACACCCACGGACTCTGAGACACACACTGAAACAGCACAGATTATACTGGTTATACTGGGTACACTGGTTATAAACTGGGTATACTAGGTTCAATGGGTATACTGATTATACTGGTTATACTGGGTTCACTGGTTATACTAGGTATACTGGGTACACCGGTTACATACTGGGTATACTGGTTATACTAGTTATACTAGTTTTACTGAGTATACTGGGTATACTGGGTATACTGGTTATACTAGGTATACTGGGTATACTAGTTATACTGGTTATACTAGGTACACTGGTTATACTGGTTATACTGGTTATACTGGGTGTACTGGGTGTACTGGTTATACTAGTTATACTGGGTAGACCGGTTACATACTATATGATAGCAAAGCAGATTATATTTTGTGATCATGACATAAAAATTATTTCAAATAAATATCTTTTTTTATCTTCATTAACTTCAGTGTTTTTTGCCGTTAAAGTCCATGAAATCACTAAATCATTTAATGAAATTAAATTAATGATGATTTTGAGGCTCTTATAATAATTAAAACTCCAGAGTTTAGAAACATTACTGTAATATAATATTCATAGGTGTTTAATCAACTGAAAATAAGAATCGTTAGAATGAGACATTAATGTGGTAGCCCAGAACGGACAAACCAAACTGGATCTAGATAGAGGCTTAAGTTTCTCACTCCCAGGTCGTCAAGTACAGACATGAGGGGTGTTCAGTTAGCTGCAATCTGCAACTTAACCACTAGATGGCACTAACACACTAGTCCTTTAAATATTATTGTCAGTAACTGTCTCCCAATAATCACCTCCTCTTAATCAAGATAATTATTGTGAAGATATTGTGTGTAAATTAGTGACTTTAATAAGATAAATAATAAGTTACCTTCAGTACAGACAGTGGAGGCAGCAGCTGCAGGAAACACAGACAGAAAACCTTCATCACATTCAACAATAACAATAAATAACATCATGTGTTAGCTTGTGTTAGCATGTTAGTGTTGGGTGGTGTGTTAGCATGTTAGTGTTACGTGGGGTGTTAGCATGTTTGACCTGACTAATGATCTACCTCTCAGCTGGACCACTTGGCTCCACACCACAGACTCCGTGGAGCCAAACAGCCAGCCAATCAGATGAGGTGGAGTCACGTGACTCCTCAGCTGAAGCTCCACCCTCCTGACATCAGTGGCCAGCTCCACCTGAAATGATGGCAGGAAGTTGTGGTAGTCACCAAAGTTCACGAACTTTGAACTCTAAAAACAAAAAACAAAAACAGGTTTAATGTTTGTTTTTGTTTTTTTAACTTTATTGCCTTAAATGCATATTAACAGGCAATTAGCATCACAAAGGAAAACAAAGCAAAACAGACAAACAAAAAAAAAAAAAAAAAAATTGGGTCTCATCTGTCACACAAGAATAGCACTGTAAAGGGTATAGCACATATCTTATCTAGTTCTGTACTCCAAAAAAGGGATATTTTAGATTTAAAAAAGCCATAATAATAATAATAGTAATAATAATACATGGATATAGTA